>NW_025225720.1:0-4760 GCF_018294505.1 Triticum aestivum | reverse complement strand
GAAATATTTCGTCCTTTCTCGACCTCCATAGTGTACGGCCCCCCAGGAGCCTCAAATGTCACCATGTCTCCTGTCAGCTTGTGGAATTTCAACCTCACATTGCATGGGACGATCTGTATAAAAAAAGCAAAATGACACAATGCAGTAATGCCAACACTAAAAATAAAATAGTTGTTACATTTCATATAATTTCTTACCGCCGCATGACGAAAACTCGGCTGGAAGTAGATGTCGAACAGCTTGCCAGTTGCAAGGCTGCTGGTGCACCTTGACTTGCACAATCGACATGGTGGCGGTGGTGGTGGCGCCATTTTCCTAAAGCAATATGCAGAGTGCCAAATCTTCAGAGCTATCAACTAGCATACTAAATCAACTAACTCAAAATGTTCTATAAATCAACTAAATCAACTAGCCTATTAAATCAACTTGCCTACTAAATCAACTAAATCAAAATGTTCTATAAATCAACTAAATCAACTAGCCTATTAAATCTACTTGCCTACTAAATCAACTAAATCAAAATGTTCTATAAATCAACTAAATCAACTAGCCTACTAGATCAACTTGCCTACTAAATCAACAAAATCAAAATGTTCTAAATCAACTAGCCTACTAGATCAACTTGCCTACTAAATCAACAAAATCAAAATGTTCTAAATCAACTAGCCTACTAAATCAATTAAATCATATGAACTAAATCAAAATGTTCCATATGAACTAGCCTACTAAATCAAAATGTAGTAGGGAGGAGGGGTTGTGAATGGAGGAGGGAGGAAGGAGAAGGAGGGGTGACTGGAGGAGGAAGGAGAGAGTAGGACGGAGTAGGAAGGATGGAGCAAGGAGGGGCCGGCCGGTGCGGCGAGTCGAGGAAGGACGGAGGAGGAGGGCGGTACCGAGTCCAGCGAGGAGGAGGAGGTGACGGCGGTGCAGAGGGAGGAGTGGTAGGCGACGGCGGCTGGCGGGGGAGACCGGCGCGGGGGGTTGAGGGGGGGGTCGAGTGAGAGTGTGAGTGTGTGGATAGGATACAGAAGAGCATGGGTGGTGGGAGGTAGCTAATTTTAGCAGTAGCGTGGTATAGATAAATGCGCTACTGCTAAACTACCTAGTAGTAGCGCCCTTTTAGTTAACGCGCTGCTGCTATAATTAGCTTCCCGGCGGGGTCGTGGGAATAGTAGCAGTAGCGTGGCTTGTTGGAGGCGCGCTACTGCTACTTTTATTTCAGCAGTGCATTGTTGTGGAACGCGCTACTGAAAAATTGCAGCAGCGCCTTGTTTTAAAACTTGCTGCAGGTAAGATCCTGTGTATAGGCTTTTCTCTAGTAGTGCTAGCCCATTATGCTCAATCATTGATCCATTCATGAAGCACACTCGAATATTAGCTACACCCAATGCTCAAATACGATCATAGTGCCCCTTAGTTGGTGCTTTATAAGAGAAGATGGAGACTCAAATTCAAAATAAAAATTGCATAAAGTAAAAGAAAGGCCCTTCGCAGAGGGAAGTAGGGATTTGTAGAGGTGCCAGAGCTCAAAGCGAAAATTGAGAGATAAAAACATTTTGGGAGGCATACTTTTCCCACCAACGAAAACGACTTAGAGCTCCCAACACTTTCCATGCTAGATAAATCATAGGCGGTTCCCAAATGGAAAATAAAGTTTATTCCTTTTCCCACCATACTTTCACTTTCCATGGCTTATCTGTATCCACGGGTGCCCTCCATACCAACACTTTCCAAGGAAATTATTATTTCAAAACATAAACTAAATTCGTTTTTCATTTCGGGACTGGACATCCCTAATACCTTTGTCGTACTCTCGTGCAATGACAAGTGAATAAACACTCATCGTGAGAATAACACATCTAGAATGGAAAATATTGGCCACCCCTCACCGCCTCGCGAGCGGTACGAGCACACGAAAGAGAAATTTATTTTGAAATTAGAGATGTCACATATAAATTTTCTTAGAACGGCATGGAAAGACCGCATATAGGTAGGTATAGTGGACTCATATGGAAAAACTGGTTTAAAGGGTTTTGGATGCACAAGTAGTGATCATACTTAGTGCAAAATGAAGGCAAGCAAAAAGATTGAGAAGCGACCAACCAAGAAACGAAAAATCTCGTACCCAAGCATTAAGCATAAGTAACACCGAATAATGCACCATAAGTAGGATGTAATTTCATTGCATAACTATTGACTTTTGTGCTTGCATAGAGAATCACAAACCTTAACACCAATATTCTTACTAAAGCATAATTACTCATCAACATGACTCACATATCATATCATCGTATCACAAAACCATTACTAAGAACCAAGTTTATTTTATCCAATGATCTTCATAAAAGTTTTTATTATATCCTCCTTGGATATCTATCACTTTGGGACTAATTTCACATGTTGCTTTTAATAAGCTCAAATAAATTTAAGTGAAGAACATGAGCATAATATTTCTTTCTCTCAAAATAATCTAAGTGAAGCAAGAGAGAATTTCTTAAAAAATTCACTATCTCCCAAATAAATCTAAGTGGAGCATGAGAGCATTTCTTCAAAAATAACTAAGCACATCGTGCTCAAAAAGATATAAGTGAAGCACTAGAGCAATTCCATGGCTCTAAAAATTTAAGTGAAGCATAGGAGCAAGCATAGCATAATTTTTGGCTCTCTCTAAAAGGTGTTCCAGGAAGGATTAAAGACTTAAAACACAAAGAAAAACAAGCAAAGACTCATATCATACAAGACGCTCCAAGAAAAAATCATAATATGTGACGAATAAAAATATAGCTCCAAGTAAAATATCGATGGTTGTTAGAAGAAAGAGGGGATGCCACTCGGGGGTATCCCCAAGCTTAGTTGCTTTCTACTTCTTGAATATTATCTTGGGGTGCCTCGGGCATCCCCAAGCTTAGCCTTTTGCTAATCCTTATTCCTTCATCCATTGTAAGATCACCCAAAATTTGAAAACTTCATCACACAAAACTCAACAAAACCTTCATGAGATTCGTTAGTACAAGAAAGCAAATCACTACTATAAGTACTGTTGCAAACCCATTCATATTTTATGTTTGCATTATATCTACTGTATTCCAACTTTTCTATGGAAAAAATCTTCAAATAAAACCATAGAATCATCGAAACAAGAACATGATACGTCTCCAAAGATGAGTTGGGGGCATGGTGGCAGAGTTTGGTCAAATCATAGAGGAAGTTCAACTCCACATAAAACATATTCACCCGGTTACTTATTACTCCGCATATAAGATATGTCTGAAGTCAAATTTCATAAAGTTCGACCAAATTTATAGAATAATGTCATGTATACAAACGCGCATCAAGAAATTCACTTGGTCGTAGAACAATCTCATGCCAATATGTATTACTTGTTCTTACAAATATAACATGTTTCCACATACCTAGACAAGTGAATGTTGGTGCTCCGAAACAAAAGACCACACCTAATGACCAAATGACAATTTAGCAGGGTGAATAACTACAGAAACTAGATGATTATACCCGTGTTGTTGCATGATTTTTTCATGGATTTTCATAGCAAGATCCACATAACAAAGATGACAATTTGAATTAATAATATCATAGATTTCATACAATAATATTGTAGATTTCATATAGGTAATTCTTGAAATTTACAGATGGTACAGGTAATTCCTGAAATTTACAGATGGTACAATTGATGCTACAAAATACGCCAGCTGATTATTGTAAAACTATGCTCATCCAAGTGTGTGCATGTATCACGTAATACTCTTGTGATCATGTTCAAATAGGACAGTAGCATCGAACTATTGGCAGCTAAACTTTTAAAAACCTTGCTATGCAGCTACTATCATTAACAATGCTGATAATTTTGTTTGCTGCTAATTGGAACAAAAGATCAAACATCAATCTTATTGATAATTGGTAACACATAAATCTGCATTCAGAACAAACAACAAGTACAACCGACTCCGAACTTGATTAGATAGCTGCATAAGTATAACAATAATAACTGTTAAATTAATACCCAAATAAGCATGTTGAAAACGATGTGCAAGTTGAACACCTGAAATGTTGGATGCTGGGCAGTTTAACTGAATCTTGTTAACTGTAAATAAACATAGAGAAAATTACACCAAAAAGTAGCTTCCAGACAAAGAAAATTGTATAATAGCACACACATATGCAAAACTATATATCCAAATGCAAAACCTTATTTAAAAGGCTGAGAAAGGTCAGGATAAGTAAAAAATGTATAAACCTATGCCCACATATAGAGTAATGGTCTGTTTTATTGTGTTTTGCGCTAATCAACCTTAAAATTGTTACCACCATGTGGCCCATAGGATAATCAAACAACTGAGAAGCAACATAGTAGGGTATGACTCGGAATGGAGGAATCAGGGAGAACCTGCTATGGAGCAACGATTGAAACAGGTCGCATGGGACATTGAAGGGCTACCGACGTGTCCAGCCTAGGATAATCCCTACCTCATACTAAGTATTGCAAGAGTAAACTGTAGAAAAAGTTGGTCTACATCACTACCAGAATCGCCCCCTATGCCGATGGCCAGGGCTGTCGGCATATCCATGAATCCCGTCGGGACAGACCTATGCCGACGGCCCCCATTGGCATAGGGCCGTCGGCAACATATACGTCGGCGTAGCCCGGGAGGCCGTCGACATAGAAAGGCCGTCGGCATAGTAGCTTTCCCAACGGGGGCCGTATATCTATGCCAACGGCCCTGGCCATCGGCAACATTCAC
>NW_025225719.1:22961-30552 GCF_018294505.1 Triticum aestivum | reverse complement strand
ACAATGTGACCAAGGGGTTGATCACGGGATGATGTGTTACGGAACGAGTAAAGAGACTTGCCGGTAACGAGATTGAACAAGGTATCGGTATACCGACGATCGAATCTCGGGCAAGTACCATACCGCTAGACAAAGGGAATTGTATACGGGATTGATTGAGTCCTTGACATCGTGGTTCATCCGATGAGATCATCGTGGAACATGTGGGAGCCAACATGGGTATCCAGATCCCGCTGTTGGTTATTGACCGGAGAACATCTCGGTCATGACTACATGTCTCCCGAACCCGTAGGGTCTACACACTTAAGGTTCGATGACGCTAGGGTTATAAAGGAAGTTTGTATGTGGTTACCGAATGTTGTTCGGAGTCCCGGATGAGATCCCGGACGTTACGAGGAGTTCCGGAATGGTCCGGAGGTAAAGATTTATATATAGGAAGTCCTGTTTCGGCCATCGGGACAAGTTTTGGGGTCATCGGTATTGTACCGGGACCACCGGAAGGGTCCCGGGGGCCCACCGGGTGGGGCCACCTGCCCCGGGGGGCCACATGGGCTGTAGGGGGTGCGCCTTGGCCTACATGGGCCAAGGGCACCAGCCCCTAGAGGCCCATGCGCCAAGATATAGGAAAAAGGGGAGAGTCCTAAAGGGGGAAGGCACCTCCGAGGTGCCTTGGGGAGGATGGACTCCTCCCCCCTCTTAGCCGCACCCCTTCCTTGGAGGAAGGGGCAAGGCTGCGCCTCCCCCCTCTCCCCTGCCCCTATATATAGTGGAGGGGAGGGAGGGCATCCATACCTGAGCCCTTGGCGCCTCCCTCCCTCCCGTGACACCTCCTCCTCTCCCGTAGGTGCTTGGTGAAGCCCTGCAGGATTGCCACGCTCCTCCATCACCACCACGCCGTTGTGCTGCTGCTGGATGGAGTCTTCCTCAACCTCTCCCTCTCTCCTTGCTGGATCAAGGCGTGGGAGACATCGTCGAGCTGTACATGTGTTGAACGCGGAGGTGCCGTCCGTTCGGCACTAGGATCATCAGTGATCTGAATCACGACGAGTACGACTCCATCAACCCCGTTCACTTGAACGCTTCCGCTTAGCGATCTACAAGGGTATGTAGATGCACTCTCCTTCCCTCATTGCTAGTCTCTCCATAGATAGATCTTGGTGACACGTAGGAAAATTTTGAATTTCTGCTACGTTCCCCAACAGTGGCATCATGAGCTAGGTCTATTGCGTAGATTCTTTGCACGAGTAGAACACAAAGTAGTTGTGGGCGTCGATATTGTTCAATATGCTTGCCGTTACTAGTCTTATCTTGATTCGGCGGCATCGTGGGATGAAGCGGCCCGGACCAACCTTACACGTGCGCTTACGTGAGACCGGTTCCACCGACAAACATGCACCAGTTGCATATGGTGGCTGGCGGGTGTCTGTCTCTCCCACTTTAGTCGGATCGGATTCGATGAAAAGGGTCCTTATGAAGGGTAAATAGCAATTGGCATATCACGTTGTGGTTCATGCGTAGGTAAGAAACGTTCTTGCTAGAAACCCATAGCAGCCACGTAAAACATGCAAACAACAATTAGAGGACGTCTAACTTGTTTTTGCAGGGTATGCTATGTGATGTGATATGGCCAAGAAGAATGTGATGAATGATATGTGATGTATGAGATTGATCATGTTCTTGTAATAGGATTCACGACTTGCATGTCGATGAGTATGACAACCGGCAGGAGCCATAGGAGTTGTCTTTATTTATTTGTGACCTGCGTGTCAACTTAAATGTCATGTAATTACTTTACTTTATTGCTAACCGTTAGCCATAGTAGTAGAAGTAATAGTTGGCGAGGCAACTTCATGAAGACACGATGATGGAGATCATGATGATGGAGATCATGGTGTCATGCCGGTGACGATGATGATCAT
Organism: Triticum aestivum; assembly: GCF_018294505.1. Lineage (NCBI taxonomy): Eukaryota > Viridiplantae > Streptophyta > Magnoliopsida > Poales > Poaceae > Triticum > Triticum aestivum. The sequence goes on along the minus strand of NW_025225719.1, from coordinate 28,633 downwards.
GGAGCCCCGAAGATGGAGATCAAAAGGAGCAAAGTGATGATGGCCATATCATGTCACTATTTGATTGCATGTGATGTTTATCATGTTTATACATCTTATTTGCTTAGAACGACGGTAGTAAATAAGATGATCCCTTACAACAATTTCAAGAAGTGTTCTCCCCTAACTGTGCACCGTTGCGACAGTTCGCTGTTTCAAAACATCACGTGATGATCGGGTGTTTTATTCAGACGTTCAAATACAACGGGTGTTGATGAGCCTAGCATGTACAGACATGGCCTCGGAACACATGCAAAACACTTAGGGTTAACTTGACGAGCCTAGCATGTACAGACATGGCCTCGGAACACGGAGACCGAAAGGTCGAACATGAGTCGTATAGAAGATACGATCAACATGAAGATGTTCACCGATGATGACTAGTCCGTCTCACGTGATGATCGGACACGGCCTAGTTTGACTCGGATCATGTAATCACTTAGATGACTAGAGGGATGTCTATCTGAGTGGGAGTTCATAAGATGAACTTAATTATCCTGAACATAGTCAAAAGGTTTTTGCAAATTATGTCGTAGCTCACGCTATAGTTCTACTGTTTAGATATGTTCCTAGAGAAAAATTAGTTGAAAGTTGATAGTAGCAATTATGCGGACTAGGTCCGTAAACTGAGGATTGTCCTCATTGCTTCATAGAAGGCTTATGTCCTTAATGCACCGCTCAGTGTGCTGAACCTCGAACGTTGTCTATGGTTGTTGCGAACATCTGACATACACGTTTTGATAACTACGTGATAGTTCAGTTAAACGGTTTAGAGTTGAGGCACCAAAGACGTTTTTGAAACATCGCGAAACATATGAGATGTTTTGAGGGCTGAAATTGGGATTTCAGGCTCGTGCCCATGTCAAGAGGTATAAGACCTCCGATGACTTTCTTAACCTGCAAACTAAGGAGAAAAGCTCAATTGTTGTGCTTGTGCTCAGATTGTCTGAGTACAACAATCGCTTGAATCGAGTGGGAGTTGATCTTCCAGATAAGACAGTGATGGTTCTCCGAAGTCATTACCACCAAGGTGCCAGAGCTTCGTGATGAACTATTATATATCAGGGACATATATGATGATCCTTGAGATACTCGCGATGTTTGACACCGCGAAAGTAGAAATCAAGAAGGAGCATCAATTGTTGATGGTTGGTGAAACCACTAGTTTCAAGAAGGGCAAGGGCAAGAAGGGATACTTCATGAAACGGCAAATCAGCTGCTGCTCTAGTGAAGAAACCCAAGGTAAAACCCAAACCCGAGACTAAGTGCTTCTGTAATAAGGGGAACAACCACTAGAGCAGAATTACCCTAGATACTTGGTAGATAAGAAGGCTGGCAAGGTCGATAGAAGTATATTGGATATACATTGTGTTAATGTGTACTTTGCTAGTACTCCTAGTAGCACCAGGGTATTAGATACCGGTTCGGTTGCTAAGTGTTAGTAACTCGAAACAAAAGGCTACGGAATAAACGGAGACTAGCTAAAGGTGAGCTGACGATATGTGTTGGAAGTTTTTCCAAGCTTCATATGATCAAGCATCGCACGCTCCCTCTACCAAAGAGATTGGTGTTAAACCTAAATAATTGTTGTTTGGTGTTTGCGTTGAGCATAGACATGATTGGATTACGTCTATCGCAATACGGTTATTCATTTAAGGAGAATAATCGTTACTCTGTTTATTTGAATAATACCTTCAATGGTCTTACACCTAAAATGAATGGTTTATTAAATCTCGATCGTAGTGATACACATGTTCATGCCAAAAGATAGTAATGATAGAACCACCTACTTGTGGCACTGCCACGTAAGTCATATCGGTATAAAACGCATGAAGAAGCTCCATATTGATGGATCTTTGGGCTCACTCGTTTTTGAAAAGTTTGAGACATGCGAACCATGTCTATTGGTGTATATGCATGAAGAAACTCCATGCAAATGGACCGTTTTGACTCACTTGATTTTGAATCACTTGGGACATGCAAATCATACCACATGGGCAAGATGACTGAAAAGCCTCGTTTTCAGTAAGATGTAACAAGATAGCAACTTGTTGGAAGCAACACATTTTGATGCGTGCAGTCCAATGAGTGCTGAGGCATGCAGTGAATATCGTTATGTTCTTACTTCACAGATGATTCGAGTAGATGTTGAGAATATTTACTTGATGAAACACAAGTCTGAATTATTGAATGGTTCAAGTAATTTCAGAGTGAAGTAGAAGATTGTGACAAGAGGATAAAATGTCTATGATATGATCATAGAGATGAGTATCTGAGTTACGAGTTTTGGCACACAATTAAGACATTGTGGAAATTGTTTCACAATTAATACCGCCTGGAACACCATAGTGTGATGGTGTGTCCGAACATCATAGTTGCACCCTATTGGATATGATGCATACCATGATGTCTCTTATCGAACTGCCAGGATAGTTTATGGGTTAGGCATTAAAGACAACCACATTCACTTTAAATAGGGCACCACGTAATTCCGATGAGATGACACCGTATGAATTATGGTTTAGAGAAACCTAAGTTGTCATTTCTTAAAGGTTTGGGGCTGCGACGCTTATGTGAAAAAGTTTCAGGATTAAGCTCGAACCCAAAGCGGATAAAGTACATCTTCATAGGACACCCAAAACAGTTGGGTATACCTCCTAATTCAGATCCGAAGGCAATATGAATTGTTTCTAGAATTGGGTCCTTTCTCGAGGAAAGGTTTCTCTCGAAAGAATTGAGTGGGAGGATGGTGGAGACTTGATGAGGTTACTGAACCATCACTTCAACCAGTGTGTAGCAGGGCACAGGAAGTTGTTCCTGTGGCACCTACACCAATTGAAGTAGAAGCTTATGATAGTGATCATGAAACTTCAGATCAAGTCACTCCCAAACCTCGTAGGGTGACAAGGATACGTACTACTTCAGAGTGGTACAGTAATCCTGTCTTGGAAGTCATGTTGCTAGACAACAATGAACCTACGAGCTATGGAGAAGCGATGGTGGGCCTGGATTCCGATAAATGGCTCAAGGCCATAAAACCCGAGAGAGGATCCATGTATGAAAACAAAGTGTAGACTTTGGAAGAACTACTTGATGGTCATAAGGCTGTTAGGTACATATGGATTTTGAAAGGAAGACAGACAATGATGGTAAGTGTCACCATTGAGAAAGGTCGACTTGTCGTTGAGATGTTTTTCGACAAGTTCAAGGAGTTGACTACGATGAGACTTTCTCACTCGTAGCGATGCTAAGAGTATGTTGGAATTATATTAGCAATTACTGCATTATTTATGAAATCTTGCAGATAGGATGTCAAAACATTGTTTCCTCGACGATTCTTGAGGAAAGGTTGTATGTGATACAACCGGAAGGTTTTGTCTATCCTGAAATATGCTAATAAGTATGCAAAGCTCCAGCAATCCTTCTGAGGACTGGAGTGAGCATCTCGGAGTTGGAATGTATGCTTTGATGATGATCAAAGATTTAGGGTGTATACAAAGTTTATGAGAAACTTGTATTTCCAAAGAAGTGAGTGGGAGCACTATAGAATTTCTGATGAGTATATGTTGTTGACATATTAATGATCAGAAATGACGTAGAATTTCTGGAAAGCATATAGGGTTATTTGGAAAGTGTTTTCAATGGAAAACCTGGATTAAGCTACTTGAACATTGAGCATCAAGATCTATAAGGATAGATCAAAACGCTTAATGGTACTTTCAAATGAGCACATGCCTTGACGTGATCTTGAAGGTGTTCAAGATGGATCAGTCAAAAAAGGAGTTCTTGCCTGAGTTGTAAGGTACGAAGTTAAGGGCATCCATACCTGAGCCCTTGGCGCCTCCCTCCCTCCCGTGACACCTCCTCCTCTCCCGTAGGTGCTTGGCGAAGCCCTGCAGGATTGCCACGCTCCTCCATCACCACCACGCCGTTGTGCTGCTGCTGCATGGAGTCTTCCTCAACCTATCCCTCTCTCCTTGCTGGATCAAGGCGTGGGAGACATCGTCGAGCTGTACGTGTGTTGAACGCGGAGGTGCCGTCCGTTCGGCACTAGGATCATCAGTGATCTGAATCACGACGAGTACGACTCCATCAACCCCGTTCACTTGAACGCTTCCGCTTAGCGATCTACAAGGGTATGTAGATGCACTCTCCTTCCCTCGTTGCTAGTCTCTCCATAGATAGATCTTGGTGACACGTAGGAAAATTTTGAATTTCTGCTACGTTCCCCAACAGGATGAGGGGGTTAGGTCGAATGAGTGGTCGGGGCGTGGGGTGCCCGGTTGGATAAGGTGTGAGGTATGCCGACGGTGTAGCTGTCGGCATAGGTTGTTTCCACCTATGCCGACCGTTATGCCGTCGGCATACCTGTTTTTTTTTGTTTTTTTACATTAAATTCAATTTATTTTAAAAATGTCCTAAAAAATATAATTATTAATTTTACATAAGCTAGTTATCCAGGTGACAAGTTCGGCACCGATGTAAAGTACTGTAAAAAAATAAAAATATATTCAGTCGTACCCGCATGATTCCCCCCTCGAAGTGGCGGCGACACTGTTGTCTGTGGAGGGGGGCACACCCCGGAGCCGCGAGCCGGGTGCATGCGCCTGCCACCATGCTTCCACAAGCGTAGGACGGCCCACCGCAACACGTGGAGGCATTGCTAACCCCCAGGTAACCCGTCCCGTCTAACCCTCACACTGACGACCGCCGGATCTACCCCTTCGACTTTCGTCGAACGGGGTTTTACTAGTGGACCTTTTCATGTGGTAGCCATAGCCCAGCCCATAGCTACACCCCCAACACCATCCTGGCCCAACCCACCCAAAGATTACCTCTGTGTCGGCCCGACATGGCCGTTTCCCCCCTCCGGGACACGGCGGCAGGGACGCCCGTGAGGGGGGCACACCCCGAAGCCGCGTGTCGGATGCCTACGCCTGCCACCACACTTCCACAAGCATAGGAGGGCCCACTGCAACAAGTGGCGGCAATGCTATCCCCCCAAGGTACCCTGTCCCGTCTAACCCAAACACAGACAACCGCCGGATCTAGCCCTTTGACTTTCACCGGACGGGGTTTGACCGGGAGGTAGCAATGCCATCGGAGCGTCGCAGCGGGCCCTCATACATGCGGGGTGGTGTGGTGGCATGTATGAAGAGGCCGCACACGTCTCCGGGGTGTGCCCCCCTCACGGACGGCGCCGCCGACGGCACCTAGAGGGGGGAAACGGACGCGTCGGTCTACACGGAGGTGATATTGCCGTGGGTCTGGCTCGGATGTTGCTCCAAAGTGTTCCTATGTGCTGACCTAACAGAACCGGGTGGATAGGTCCACTGCTAAAGCCTGTCCGTGCAAAGTCAAAGGGCTAGATCCTGTGGTCAAACGCTATAGGGTTAGGCGGAACGGGGGCGCTGGGGGTAGCAATGCCACCCGAGCGTCGCACAAGGACCTCATACATGCGGGGTGGTGTGGTGGCATGTCCGAAGAGGCGGCACGCAACTCCGGGGTGTGCCCCCCTCACGGACGGTGCCGCCGCAGGCACTTGGAGGGGGGAAACGCACGCGTCGGGTCTACACGGAGGGGATCTTGCCGTGGGTCTGGCCCGGATCTTGCTCCAAAGTGTTCCTATGGGC
>NW_025225719.1:21042-22026 GCF_018294505.1 Triticum aestivum | reverse complement strand
CCCCCTCACGGACGGCGCCGCCGCCGGCACCTAGAGGGGGGAAACGGACGCGTCGGGTCTACATGGAGGGGATCTTGCCGTGGGTCTGGCCCGAATGTTGCTCCAAAGTGTTCCTATGGGCTGACCTAACACAACCGGGTGGATAGGTCCACTGCTCAAAGCCCGCCTGTGCAAAGTGAAAGGGCTAGATCACGTGGTCAAACGCTACAGTGTTAGGCGGGACGGGGGGCCTACGGTGGTAGCAATGCCACCCGAGCGTCGCACCGCGACCTCATACATGCGGGGTGGTGTGGTGGCATGTCCGAAGAGGCGGCACGCGTCTCCGGGGTGTGCCCCCCCTCACGGACGGCGATGACACGGTAGTAGACGTTCTGCGGTAATGATGCGGCGTGAATATTATTAAATACTCAGAGCGCGATAAAATCATGAGTTTTTTACACGACGTGGGCACTTGTGCCGTAGGACTGATGGTAATTTTTCATAATTGTTCGTAATGGAGTAGTATCTGAACAATTCCCTCTTACGCGGATTGCTCTTCGCGTGTCTACGGCTGTGGCCAGCGGCGTCCGGGGGCTAGCATACCGCCAAATCTTGCGTAGGCAGCCTCTCACAAGTCTGGAAGTGTTGTGGCGGGTGCATACACCTGGCACGCATCTCCGGGGTGTGCCCCCCTCACGGACGGCGCAGCCGCCGGCACCTAGAGGGGGAAACGGACGCGTCGGGTCTACACGGAGGGGATATTGCTGGGTCTGGCCCGGATGTTGCTCCAACGTGTTCCTATGGGCTGACCTAACACAACCGGGTGGATAGGTCCACTGCTCAAAGCCCGTCCGTGCAAAGTCAAAGGGCTAGATCCTGTGGTCAAATGCTACAGGGTTAGAAGGGACGGGGGCCCTAGGGGGGTAGCAATGCCACCCGAGCGTCGCACCGGGACCTCATACATGCGGGGTGGTGTGGTGGCATGTCCGAAGAGGCGGCACGCGT
>NW_025225719.1:19003-21032 GCF_018294505.1 Triticum aestivum | reverse complement strand
GGGTGTATACAAAGTTTATGAGAAACTTGTATTTCCAAAGAAGTGAGTGGGAGCACTATAGAATTTCTGATGAGTATATGTTGTTGACATATTAATGATCAGAAATGACGTAGAATTTCTGGAAAGCATATAGGGTTATTTGGAAAGTGTTTTCAATGGAAAACCTGGATTAAGCTACTTGAACATTGAGCATCAAGATCTATAAGGATAGATCAAAACGCTTAATGGTACTTTCAAATGAGCACATGCCTTGACGTGATCTTGAAGGTGTTCAAGATGGATCAGTCAAAAAAGGAGTTCTTGCCTGAGTTGTAAGGTACGAAGTTAAGGGCATCCATACCTGAGCCCTTGGCGCCTCCCTCCCTCCCGTGACACCTCCTCCTCTCCCGTAGGTGCTTGGCGAAGCCCTGCAGGATTGCCACGCTCCTCCATCACCACCACGCCGTTGTGCTGCTGCTGGATGGAGTCTTCCTCAACCTCTCCCTCTCTCCTTGCTGGATCAAGGCGTGGGAGACATCGTCGAGCTGTACGTGTGTTGAACGCGGAGGTGCCGTCCGTTCGGCACTAGGATCATCAGTGATCTGAATCACGACGAGTACGACTCCATCAACCCCGTTCACTTGAACGCTTCCGCTTAGCGATCTACAAGGGTATGTAGATGCACTCTCCTTCCCTCGTTGCTAGTCTCTCCATAGATAGATCTTGGTGACACGTAGGAAAATTTTGAATTTCTGCTACGTTCCCCAACAGGATGAGGGGGTTAGGTCGAATGAGTGGTTGGGGCGTGGGGTGCCCGGTTGGATAAGGTGTGAGGTATGCCGACGATGTAGCCGCCGGCATAGGTTGTTTCCACCTATGCCGACCGTTATGCCGTCGGCATACCTATTTTTTTTGTTTTTTTACATTAAATTCAATTTATTTTAAAAATGTCCTAAAAAATATAATTATTAATTTTACATAAGCTAGTTATCCAGGTGACAAGTTCGGCACCGATGTAAAGTACTATAAAAAAATAAGAATATATTCAGTCGTACCCGCATGATTCCCCCCTCGAAGTGGCGGCGACACTGTTGTCCGTGGAGGGGGGCACACCCCGGAGCCGCGAGCCGGGTGCATGCGCCTGCCACCATGCTTCCACAAGCGTAGGACGGCCCACCGCAACACGTGGCGGCATTGCTAACCCCCAGGTAACCCGTCCCGTCTAACCCTCACACAGACGACCGCCGGATCTACCCCTTCGACTTTCGTCGAACAGGGTTTTACTGGTGGACCTTTTCATGTGGTAGCCATAGCCCAGCCCATAGCTACACCCCCAACACCATCCTGGCCCAACCCACCCGAAGATTACCTCTGTGTCGGCCCGACATGGCCGTTTCCCCCCTCCGGGACACGGCGGCAGGGACGCCCGTGAGGGGGGCACACAACGAAGCCGCGTGTCGGATGCCTACGCCTGCCACCACACTTCCACAAGCATAGGAGGGCCCACTGCAACAAGTGGCGGCAATGCTATCCCCCCAAGGTACCCTGTCCCGTCTAACCCAAACACAGACAACCGCCGGATCTAGCCCTTTGACTTTCACCGGACGGGGGTTGACCGGGAGGTAGCAATGCCATCAGAGCGTCGCAGCGGGCCCTCATACATGCGGGGTGGTGTGGTGGCATGTATGAAGAGGCCGCACACGTCTCTGGGGTGTGCCCCCCTCACAGACGGCGCCGCCGACGGCACCTAGAGGGGGGAAACGGGCGCGTCGGTCTACACGGAGGTGATATTGCCGTGGGTCTGGCCCGGATGTTGCTCCAAAGTGTTCCTATGTGCTGACCTAACACAACCGGGTGGATAGGTCCACTGCTAAAGCCCGTCCGTGCAAAGTCAAAGGGCTAGATCCTGTGGTCAAACGCTATAGGGTTAGGCGGGACGGGGGCCCTGGGGGTAGCAATGCCACCCGAGCGTCGCACAAGGACCTCATACATGCGGGGTGGTGTGGTGGCATGTCCGAAGAGGCGGCACGCAACTCCGGGATGTGCCCCC
>NW_025225719.1:0-18416 GCF_018294505.1 Triticum aestivum | reverse complement strand
GGCATGTCCGAAGAGGCGACACGTGTCTCCGGGGTGTGCCCCCCCTCACGGACGGCGCCGCCGCCGGCACCTAGAGGGGGGAAACGGACGCGTCGGGTCTACATGGAGGGGATCTTGCCGTGGGTCTGGCCCGAATGTTGCTACAAAGTGTTCCTATGGGCTGACCTAACACAACCGGGTGGATAGGTCCACTGCTCAAAGCCCGCCTGTGCAAAGTGAAAGGGCTAGATCACGTGGTCAAACGCTACAGTGTTAGGCGGGACGGGGGGCCTACGGTGGTAGCAATGCCACCCGAGCGTCGCACCACGACCTCATACATGCGGGGTGGTGTGGTGGCATGTCCGAAGAGGCGGCACGCGTCTCCGGGGTGTGCCCCCCCTCACGGATGGCGATGACACGGTAGTAGACGTTCTGCGGTAATGATGCGGCGTGAATATTATTAAATACTTGGAGCACGATAAAATCATGAGTTTTTTACACGACGTGGGCACTTGTGCCGTAGGACTGATGGTAATTTTTCATAATTGTTCGTAATGGAGTAGTATCTGAACAATTCCCTCTTACGCGGATTGCTCTTCGCGTGTCTACGACTGTGGCCAGCGGCGTCCGGGGGCTAGCATACCGCCAAATCTTGCGTAGGCAGCCTCTCACAAGTCTGGAAGTGTTGTGGCGGGTGCATACACCCGGCACGCGTCTCCGGGGTGTGCCCCCCTCACGGACGGCGCAGCCGCCGGCACCTAGAGGGGGAACGGACGCGTCGGGTCTACACGGAGGGGATATTGCTGGGTCTGGCCCGGATGTTTCTCCAACGTGTTCCTATGGGCTGACCTAACACAACCGGGTGGATAGGTCCACTGCTCAAAGCCCGTCCGTGCAAAGTCAAAGGGCTAGATCCTGTGGTCAAACGCTACAGGGTTAGAAGGGACGGGGGCCCTAGGGGGGTAGCAATGCCACCCGAGCGTCGCAGCGGGACCTCATACATGCGGGGTGGTGTGGTGGCATGTCCGAAGAGGCGGCACGCGTCTCCGGGGTGTGCCCCCCCCCCTCATGGACGACGCCGCCGCCGGCACTTGGAGAGGGGAAACGGATGCGTCATTTCTACACGGAGGGGATCTTGCTGTGGGTCTAGCCCGAATGTTGCTCCAAAGTGTTCCTATGGGCTGACCTAACACAACCGGGTGGATAGGTCCACTGCTCAAAGCCCGTCCGTGCAAAGTCAAAGGGCTAGATCCCGTGGTCAAACGCTACAGGTTTAGGCGGGACGGTGGGCCTACGGGGGTAGCAATGCCACCCGACCGTCGCACCGGGACCTCATACATGCCGTACGGTGTGGTGGCATGTCCGAAGAGGCGGCACGCGTCTCCGGGGTTTGGCCCCCTCCAAGTGACGGCGGCACTGCCTTGCGTGCAGGGGGCACACCGCGGAGCCCCAAGATGGGCGTCTACGCATGCCTGAACACTTTCACATATGCATCTGGACCCGTGCGATGTTTCGGTGACATAGCTACGCCCCGAATCCCCCCACCAACCAGAATTCCCTCCGTGTCGACCGTTTCCCCCCTCCATGACACGGCGATAGCGACATTCGTAAGGGGGGGCAATCGATATACCATCGGGGTATGTTTTTTAGATAAGGCATAATTATCTTATGCAAAAATAAAAACTAAAATAAAGTAAAAATAACAAAATAAAGTGAAAATAAAAAATAAAGTAAAATAAATGTATGCCGACGGCACGGCCGTCGACATATCTGGGCACACATGGAGGTGCAGTCCCATGGATCGATGACGTGGCATGGCACACAGATCGATGACGTGACAGAGGGGCCTATGCCGACGGCTATGCCGTAGGCATACCTTTGCCATAGATAGTATAAAGCAAAATTAGAAATAAAACTAAATAAACATATGCCGACGGCACGGCCTTCGACATAGATGTGCACACGAATCGATGACGTGGCAGAGGGGCATGGGCAAGGTCTATGCACCGTCAGCATAACTCTGGCATAGCTATGCCGACGGCCGCCGTTACCTCCCGTCGGCGTAGATTCGGCGCCGTCAAATGGTCAGCGATGTCCGGGTAGGTGGCCCCGGGCTATGCCGACGGCTGCTCCTATGCCGACGAGCCTCGTAGGCGTATCTCGATCTTTCCTGACGACCTCGTCTATGCCGACGGCCCCGTCGGCATATATGGATTTATGCCGACGGCCTTTCTACGCCTACGGCCTGTCCTTGGCCGTCGGCATAGGTCCATCTATGCCGACAAGGTCCGTCGGCATAGGTTTGGCCGTCGGGAACCCAAGTTTTTCTGGTAGTGCATATAATCCAATTAAATATACTCAATACATTCAGTTTTGCGACCAATTTTGAACATCAAGTAAGTAATATTTTGGATTACTAAACAAACTTATTGATCAAAACACAAATCCGAAATGAGAAACTGGCAGTAGAATATATAATGGTGGATAAAATTAACTAGGTGGGTGCTAAAGCATATATCTCTCATCACATGTTCACTTCATTTTACAATAGTGGAGTTTTGAACTATCATAGAATAAGGTGATCACACTTGTGAGCTCATCGCTACAACAAAATGACACATGAGCTTTGACAGATCTCTGTTAAAAAGTGATTTGAGACTCCAAGTTGGCAACATTGTGAATACATGGGGACCATCATCGGGTTTATCACAACAATTTTAATCTTAGTTGCAGAACAACGAAGATGACTACCTGGGTGTCCAAATTGTCCAACACCTGAGGAAATCCATATTTATAATTTAACCAGTATGTGTCATGGAGCTAAATTAAGGAAGCATAAAAAAAATTCAGAAATATCAGCTAAATTCGTACATTAATCAAGCACACAAAAAAACAGAATAAGCAATAGGTGACAACAACATCTACCTATAGGAGCCGCAATTCTGAGGTGCCTGGGTATGTGGTAGACGAAGAACAACCAATGCTGGACCCCCGGGTGTCCAGTTCGTCCAGTATCTGAGGAAGTCAAAATTTGTGATTCAACCGACAATATGTCATTAGGAATGTCCAGGAGCACAAGGGACGGAGTTGCTCACCATTGGTATCTGTATGAGTGGTATGGCAGACACCCACCGTATGGGGGATGATGGGAATGAAATGAGTTCAAGTGGAGCACCCGATTTAAACAGAAATCCATCAGTTTCCCATGGGGATCGTGGGGAGAGGAAGTGAAGGATGAATCACCAATGACCTGCAAAGAAGGGTTTCTTTGTTTTTAGGAGAAGCGTTTATTGGGTGGCTGTAGATGCCAACTAAGAATATAAAAGTGTGGGCCATGTGGAACATTAGGCTGCACATGCGTTTAGTCAGTGGCTATGTAGTTAGTGTCACCAAACACAAATTTTCTGAGGAACAATAGTAAGCTATGGGACAAACTAGAATGACGAGTTCTGGGCAGGGGAAGACAACCTTACTCATGGAAACAGTATCCTCTCCATTGATGACGGTTGTCGAGCAGAGGAACGACGCATGTGGGCTCCACAAACTGACATACTAGTTGCGCTATGACCAAACGGCCCGCATCCCAATAGCCTAGAGGCTTGGAGCAGAGGAACGGGTTGTTCCCAGTCTGGTTCATCTTGCTCCTCCGCGACCTCGGGTAGGAAGCAATGGAATCACGCCTAGCTCGTGTCCCAGCACCCTTGAAAACGCTACTGGTAGCCTCCGGTCTTCCAAAGCAGACGGAAGATGGCGGCTGCGCATGGTGGTGGATGGGCAGCATGAATAGGATGATGTGTTGAGAAGCGGGGCGACGCGCGAGCGAGGGGGCGTCCATGGCGAAGTGAGCTATCCCACCATGAATATAAACTCCAAGCAGTATGTATGGTATCACACATCATCAGAGGCGCGAACCTGGGCAAACTGTGCGTGTGGGCTCCGTTCTGGTACTTTCGGTCATGTTCGCCATCCTACCAAGGGTACTGACCATTTTCTGCTCCCTCACTTAAAATGACTTGCAATTCCAACAGATATTTACAATCTAAGAATGTTGTATGTATTCTTGCGAGTGCAATTATAGACTCGTTGTTGTCCAATCTCGTGCCTTCAGCAACAAACAACTGCTTTAAGAATGAAGAGTCCTCTAGCTCATATGAACCACTAAGCTAACTGGACAACAACAACAACTTCACTCCCAGGGTAAGAAAGTCCCATCTCTACCATTGAAACTTCTACATCAATAGTTTTAGTCATGTAAACATTGATGCAACTTCCTGACCAACACTAAAATTGTGCCTACCGGGCTTCATTTCAATTGATATAATGCTTATTTCATCTGCAACAGATCTTGAATTTTTAAAAACAAAATAAAATTATAGAGCAACGTCATGGCATTCCTAGAGCTGCCAAGCACATGCAACACATATTTTTGAACCATGGCTGACGAGCGATGTCGTTCATTTCAAACCAAAGGTGAGCACACAAACATGCAAATACCTGGGGTAGATAGTCTCCTGGATGAAGATAAGACTGCCAAGCACACACATGTAAAAAATGAAAGGCGTGACGAGATACTACTTGAAATGATACCCCAAGTTAGGTATTCAAAAGCATCTTGCTACATTACCTACTTGACTAGAATAAGGCACAATTACATTTTTGAAGATAACATATAAACACCGCCGAGCACATTTGATGTGATGCGAGAAACTTGGTAACAACTAAAAATTGCAGCACCCTTCACCTGGAGAAATGAAAAGTGTTAATTTGTTAGTAACCTGATGCAGATATCGACAAAGTATTACCTGCGTGTATGTAAATCCTTCACCCTTTTGACATAATTTTTGTAGGTGATGGAGTTAAAAGAGCTGACTAATGTGTGTAATAGCAAAATGGGCTACGGATATATTACTTATTATGGTAGAAAACCAAGGGAGAACTATGGGCATATAAGATCTGGATTATCAACGTATCATTTATGCTCCAACACGCAGGGTCGTCGCCATTTTAATTGTTACTCTATGTTGTTAGCATGTGCGAATCCAAATGTCATCCACATGGGCAATATTTTGATGGTGCATGCTACCCACATTGTCTGTCACATATCTTCCAAAGAGAAAAATCAAACATTTCAAAACTCACAAATTATATTCAGAAGATCTTCTTACCCGTTGAACCGTTTTAGCACATTAGCAGATCAAACCAGACAATCATCCTAACTTTTTTGCTCCATTAGTTCCACCAGCAACGGTTGTGCCTATAAGCATAAGAATTCCGACAATTAACAACAGTTCCACGATAGAGACAAATTGATAAGAGAGGGTAACAAGTGGCAATTAGAGCTGGCAAGTATAACCCGCGCAAAATAATTCACTTATATAACATATATTTATAGGTGTGTTATAAGACAAAATTATGACAAATATTCACCGGTAGGATTGGCCATTAACGGCCATGAACAAATGACAAAATCACTATGATTTTAGTAAGCATGTATTGAACCAAATTTGTTTTGTTGGAGTTAAGTTCAGTACAAATTCAGAAGAAATAATAACGGATACAAAATATCTAGCCTTGAGATTCCATACATAGTATTAACTAAGTTAACATTTGACATTTGATTTGATATTTTCTGGGAAAGAAAACAACCATATTAAAAGATAACACATACTAAAATAATGTGGCTATGAGTTCATCCATCTAGCATAGGGACAATTACTAAGCTTTTATTACCAGAATTTACATACTAAGTTCAAGTGTAAGTGAACATTTAAGAATCACAATAACATTATCTGAGCAATTATTTACAAAAATAACTAGATTAGCCTACTCCTACTATATATAAAGACAAAGGATGAGTGATCACCTGGTAGGTAGAAACTCATGAAAGGATAGTACTTCGTAGAACATGGTACATCAATTTTGGTGGAATGTATTGACTTGAGTTGAACCATATAGGCACTATCGTGCATATATAAAATCATTGCATTGGTATCCTCATCATACCCCATCAGTTTGTTCCATGGCATTGTTTCCGAAATTTGGGGAAGGGTCTTCGGAATGGTATGCAATGCAACTGTCTTTTGGACCAACCATATGGAAACACCTTCAGAATTGACCTCCCTCTGCCACACTTGAATGTCCTGGTAAGACAACATGGCAACACCAACAATACAATCATCTGTTCGTATAATCTGGCACTGACATATGCTAAAATTATTCATACTGTGAGGCCCCTTGATCAGGGTAAGCTTCTGCCCCTCCAAATCAAACTCAACTACATCGTCTCTCCCATACCTAGACAACCAGTAAATCACATTGCCAACAAGGGTGTCGGGGCAACAAGGACCATACATTGTCTTAGGTTGAGTCTCTATTGAGATGAGATTGCCCCACCTGCCGGTCTGTGAGGAGAAAACACGGGCCAGAGGTCGTCGATCATCGTGTATGAACATGGACAACAGGACCACTTTGAAGGGGCTGGCATGGCAGCTGCCGTGCACATGTCCCTGATCGCCGGCGGTGCAGAGCACCGCCCCGCTGAGATAGGTCATGTCGAATCCCGGCGGAACAGGCATGCGGTGCTGCTCGCCTGTGATGGGGTCGCACAGAACGGCCTCATTATTCTTTGAGTCTTTGACGAGGATGCGACCATGGCGGCAACTGGGCACACTGTAACGTATTTTACTGTAGCATCCAAGGGTGAAGCGTTTCCGAGGGATGCGGTCGGGAGGATTCAAGTACGGGGTGGAACACGTTCTTGTGGCTGTTGCGACACACGAGCAAGCCGAGGAGGGGTGCCTTCCGGTGGTGGGCATGGAAGCAACGGAGGAACTTGGGGTCAGTGGCAACGCGTCGCCAACGCTTGCAGACCGCGCATGCACGCAGCAGGGAGGACGGCTGCGGCGGGAGGCGGAGTAGGATCTCCCAGAGCATATCGTGGTCGTTGTCCAGCAAGCTGCCATGGCGGCGGCGGCGGCGGTCGATGAGTCGGGCTCCCTCGTCGCTCGTGTGGATCTGAGGATGGAGACGCGTGCTGCGTCGGCGGGCCACTGTGGCGCCCACGTCACTGGCATGGATTTGGGGATGGAGACGTGGGCTACGGCGGCGGCATATTCCGGCGTCCACCTCGCCGTGTTGTTGGCGTTTCATGTCGACGTACGCCGCCAAGGCAAGGCAAAAGATGTAGCTTGGGGAAGGAACACACGGCCGGGAGTGCTCTGTTGGCTCGTAGATGTAGCTGATTACGCTGAGTTGATGCACGCGTACGTACACAAAAGGCTAATTAGGGAGCTCGAACACAGGCGATTTGATGGCAGCAACGTAGTACTATATCTTTGGTCTCTTCTCACGGTTTGTTTACAAGTCCAACTAATCGGTTCTAGTCCGAGCCGGACGTGGACCCCAACGTAATTTTTTCCAAAACACCAGTAACTTTATTCATAGGCATAACAATTACAGGTACACTGATTTAAATCTAAGATTTAAGGAAATACAAAGTAACTCCAACGACTAAGAATTACAATGAAAGCTGTTCAAAACACCTTCTTCGTGGTATCAATCTTGAAGAAATACTTCAAAGACTTCGGTAAAGTGGCTGCAACTGGACTGAAGCAACGATGTTGTTACTCTTTCAACCGCACGAACATTGGCATTAATGGTTTCCTAAAAGCAACTCTCTAATCTCATGGCACCGCCAAAAAACAAGAGGAGATTTAATCATTCTCACAAAACTATGATGATTACTAGACGTTGACGAAGAACATAGAGGTCTTGAAGATCCGAGGTCCCCCCACCTCTCAGCGCCAAGATGGCAGCCGGAGGCGAGGGGGCCTAAATTGGCAGCGGCGACGGTGGCACAGGAAACCCTAATCTAGACAGCTCACATACGAGACCCGATGGATCGATCTGTTAACTCCAACGTAATTGACTCCATGGTACTGGGCAATGTTCAATTGTGTCAAACTGTCGCGCTTCGCACGACAAACTCCCGACTGGGCTAGCCCACCCGATTTAGCGAACCAAGGAACTGTGTAGAGCCGGTGCACTGTAGTGAACTGGGCATGGTAGCGGGCGTCCTTTTTTTGCTGGTTTTCTATTCAGTTTAGAAAACGAAAAAAATAGAAAAGTGATTTTTTTTAAAACTAGAGAACATTTGTTTGGAAAAAGCACAAACATTATTTTGAAATGCAACTTTTGAAAATGTCAAATATGTTTTAAAAAACATATATATATATATATTATAAAATCCAAATATTTTTTAAAAAACTGGAATTTTTTGTGAAAACGCTACTCCCTCCAATCCATATAAATTATTACTGATTTAGTAAAATCCGAGTGAGAAATATTTTTTGAAATTCCGAACACATTATCTAAAATCTGAACATTTAAAAAAATTATATATCTTCTAAACTTTTTTCAAAAAAAATCCCTGCCAAAATGGGAACATTTTCTGACAACACGAATATTCTTTCAAAATCAAGACTTTTTTTCCGCAAAAAAGTTAGAAAATCTAGTTTATTAAAAAAGCAAAGGAAACAAATAAATAAATAAAACAGAAAAGCATACAAAACCGGTATGAACCAAACATGAACAGTATGGAAATATTCCTTGAATTAGATAAACTGTTTTCTGGAAATATTTGTCTATTCATAAAATGCACACAAAATTCAAAAAATATTCATGGATTTTCAAATTGATCCCAAGTTTCAAGGATTTTGAATGCATTTAAAAAATATTTCATCAATTTAAAACATGTATTGAACATGAAATATGTTCATGAATTTGAAAACTATGCTGGTATTTTTGATAATCATGAATTTACAAATTGTTTCCAAATTTATAATTGTGCAAAAAAATTGAAAAATCACAAATTGAAAAAACTTCATAAATTCAAAGAAGTTAACGAGTTTGGGAAAAAATCACGGATTTGAAAAGGAAAGGTAAAAGGAGAAATAAAAATAAATATGAAAAAACAAAAAAAAGAACGAGAAAACGAAAGGAAAAAATAAAAAAAAGGTTCAAAGAAGGTTCTAGAACATTTTAAAAACTGGTGGGAAAAAAGTGGAATGGACCGGCACAGGCAGAGGACAGGGCGTTTGTGGGGTTACATGGTAGGTTAGTTTTTTATATACAGTCCAAACACATACACTCACACTTACGCACATACACTCAACCTTATAAACGCACATCTTATCCTTATAAACCTTCGAGAGACTGAGCCGATACATCATCTTAAGATCGAGTACAGAGGCACTTGCAATAGGTACGAAATAGGAATCGCCCAGAAATAGTCGATCAGTTTGTATTGTCGCGCGTGCAAGTCCACCACAATGCCCAACCCACTTCTGGCCCGATACATCATTTTCATAGGGAAAACTGCTCGACGGTATTGGATCGAATTTTAGGCGGTATTTGAATAGGCAGTGATGACTTGACGAGATGACTTGTCAATGATTAAATCATGTGGTTTTCTCGTGAAGGAATTGGTCAGGTGATTTCTTTCTTTCCTTCTACTCTGCTCCCTCAACCGCTCCCTCTAGTGCGCCGCTGCTATCCCCGCCCGCGGACGTCATGACCATAGGTGAGCTCTCTGGTCGACTAATGGCTCTATGATGATGATCGCGCAGCTATGGAAAAGCAGGACTAGGAGAGGGTTTTGGGGTTTGGGGAAGGACGCAGTTCTGGACAAATAGAAGCATCGGATTTGGTTGCATGGTCGTGATTTGGTAGCCATGGCAATGGTTTTGGACCCCAGTTGTGGCAGCCAAATCTAGCAGGTTGTTTTACAGAAGAGAGGGGAATCATGGGAAACTTGGCTTATATGTGCATATAATGAGAAGAGAGGAAACTGGAGTGTGGTGGTGTACTGATATAAAGTTTGAATTTTTTGTGCAGTGATATAAAGTTTGAATTATTTGTGTACTGTTGTAACGATTGATTTTGTGTGTACTGATATGAAGCTTCACTTTTTTGTCCGGGGGAGATCCAGAGGAATGCTTTAGTGTTTAACTGCTCTATTTTGGCAAATTTGAGACAGTGAATGGCTTGATTGAATACAACGATGGACTGATGGCTAGGTTACTTGTGGAGAGAAGCAAAGTGGGTTATGACTTATGAAGAGTTATTACTGCATTCAAAAGATATGCATCAGGTAGAAAGAGGGAACTGCAAGGGCAAATTTAGTTATAAAATGCACTGGCTTGTTCCAGGAAAAACATCGAGGGATGGTTTGCTCTTTCTCCATGATGATGCAACTGTTGAGAGGACGGTACATGCAACTCCACATGGGGAATATGCAGAGATCTTTGTGGAGGAACTGTTCATCCAGAATTTAGTGGGGGCAACTTCCGAAGAAGAACTGATGGATTTGGAAGCATCATTCTTTCCTTTTCATATGTGACTCACCCGCCTCCAACCTTCGTGAATCATGAATTTATTCGACCATCCCAAGTTCCTCCATGGCTCCAGCTCCATCTTCACAGACCATGGCGACTTGTTGTGTGGCGATCTGATTTGGTCCACTGTATCCCCTTCCTCCTCAATCGCCTTCCTCTCAGTTGGAGCCTAATGAGTGATACTTTTACACTAATTTCACCTTTGTTGAAACTGAGATATTTCAATTAAAAAGAGAAATTCGCTCTGATATTGGTACTAATGACTAATGGATGCAAAGGATTCCACGAACCCTCTCCTTGATGTGTTTCCACAGAAAATGGGCCAAACATGGAAGAAATCACATGTGGAAATGGAATGGAAGAAGAATGGAGGAAGAAAGACTCATCAGGAGACGTTTTTGCGAAGACAGCAGCCTGTATGAGCGCCTGTATGGCGTGAATTCCAAGGCAGACCGTCCATCTGAACAACTTTCGTTAAAGGGACCCCATCGAAATGTCAACATAGAGAGCACCAGACTACAAACACAACAGCCAAGACCTCTTCTTCATCCGCAAACCCTAGCACCCGCCATCTGTTGGGGAACGTAGCAGAAATTCAAAAAACTTCCTACGAATCACCAAGATCTATCTATGGAGAGACCAGCAACGAGTAGAAAGGAGAGTGCATCTACATACCCTTGTAGATCGCTAAGCGGAAGCGTTCAAGTGAACGGGGTTGATGGAGTCATACTCGTCGTGATTCAGATCACCGATGATCAAGTGCCGAACGGACGGCACCTCCGCGTTCAACACACGTACAGCCCGGTGACGTCTCCCACGCCTTGATCCAGCAAGGAGAGAGGGAGAGGTTGAGGAAGACTCCATCCAGCAGCAGCACAACGGCGTGGTGGTGATGGAGGAGCGTGGCAATCCTGTAGGGCTTCGCCAAGCACCTACGGGAGAGGAGGAGGTGTCACGGGAGGGAGGGAGGCGCCAAGGGCTCAGGTATGGATGCCCTCCCTCCCCTCCACTATATATAGGGGCAGGGGAGAAGGGGGAGGCGCAGCCTTGCCCCCTACTCCAAGAAAGGGGTGCGGCTAAGGAGGGGGGGAGGAGTCCATCCTCCCCAAGGCACCTCGGAGGTGCCTTCCCCCTTTAGGACTCTCCCCTTTTTCCTTTATCTTGGCGCATGGGCCTCTAGGGGCTGGTGCCCTTGGCCCATGTAGGCCAAGGCGCACCCCCTACAGCCCATGTGGCCCCCCGGGGCAGGTGGCCCCACCCGGTGGGCCCCCGGGACCCTTCCGGTGGTCCCGGTACAATACCGATGACCCCGAAACTTGTCCCGATGGCCGAAACAGGACTTCCTATATATAAATCTTTACCTCCGGACCATTCCGGAACTCCTCGTGACGTCCGGGATCTCATCCGGGACTCCGAACAACATTCGGTAACCACATACAAGCTTCCTTTATAACCCTAGCGTCATCGAACCTTAAGTGTGTAGACCCTACGGGTTCGGGAGACATGCAGACATGACCGAGACGTTCTTCGGTCAATAACCAACAGCGGGATCTGGATACCCATGATGGCTCCCACATGTTCCACGATGATCTCATCGGATGAACCATGATGTCAAGGACTCAATCGATCCCGTATTCAATTCCCTTTGTCTATCGGTATGTTACTTGCCCGAGATTCGATCGTCGGTATCCAATACCTTGTTCAATCTCGTTACCGGCAAGTCACTTTACTCGCTCCGTAACACATCATCCCGTGATCAACTCCTTGGTCACATTGCGCATGTGATGATGTCCTACCGAGTGGGCCCAGAGATACCTCTCCGTTTACACGGAGTGACAAATCCCAGTCTCGATCCGCATAAAACAATAGATACTTTCGGAGATACCTGTAGTGCACCTTTATAGTCACCCAGTTACGTTGTGACGTTTGATACACCCAAGGCACTCCTACGGTATCCAGGAGTTACACGATCTCATGGTCAAAGGAAGAGATACTTGACATTGGCAAAGCTCTAGCAAACGAACTACACGATCTTTGTGCTAGTCTTAGGATTGGGTCTTGTCCATCACATCATTCTCCTAATGATGTGATCCCGTTATCAACGACATCCAATGTCCATAGCCAGGAAACCATGACTATCTGTTGATCACAACGAGCTAGTCAACTAGAGGCTCACTAGGGACATATTTTGGTCTATGTATTCACACGTGTATTACGATTTCCGGATAATACAGTTATAGCATGAATAAAAGACAATTATCATGAACAAGGAAATATAATAATAATACTTTTATTATTGCCTCTAGGGCATATTTCCAACAGTCTCCCACTTGCACTAGAGTCAATAATCCAGTTCACATCGCCATGTGATTAACACTCACAGGTCACATCGCCATGTGACTAATACCCAAGAGTTTACTAGAGTCAGTAGTCTAGTTCACATCACTATGTGATTAACACTCAATGAGTTTTATGTTTGATCATGTTGCTTGTGAGAGAGGTTTTAGTCAACGGGTCTGAACCTTTCAGATCCGTGTGTGCTTTACAAATCTCTATGTCATCTCCTAGATGCAGCTACCACGCTCTATTTGGAGCTATTCCAAATAACTGTTCTACTTGGAGCTATTCAAAATTGTTGCTCCATTATATGTATCCGGTCTCTCTACTCAGAGCTATCCGGATAGGTGTCAAGCTTGCATCGTCATAACCCTTTACGACGAACTCTTTTACCACCTCCATAATTGAGAAAAATTCCTTAGTCCACTAGTTACTAAGGATAACTTTGACCGCTGTCCTGTGAGCCATTCTTGGATCACTCTTGTACCCCTTGACTGACTCATGGCAAGGCATACTTCAGGTGCGGTACACAGCATAGCATACTGAAGAGCCTACGTCTTAAGCATAGGGGACGACCTTCGTCCTTTCTCTCTATTCTGCCGTGGTCGAGCTTTAAGTCTTAACTTCGTACCTTACAACTCAGGCAAGAACTCCTTCTTTGACTGGTCCATCTTAAACACCTTCAAGATCATGTCAAGGTATGTGCTCATTTGAAAGTACCATTAAGCGTTTTGATCTATCCTTATAGATCTTGATGCCCAATGCTCAAGTAGCTTAATCCAGGTTTTCTATTGAAAAACACATTTCAAATAACCCTATATGCTTTCCAGAAATTCTACATCATTTCTGATCATCAATATGTCAACAACATATACTCATCAGAAATTCTATAGTGCTCCCACTCACTTCTTTGGAAATACAAGTTTCTCATAAACTTTGTACAAACCCAAAATCTTTGATCATCATCAAAGCATACATTCCAACTCCGAGATGCTCACTCCAGTCCTTAGAAGGATTGCTGGAGCTTTGCATACTTATTAGCATCTTACGGGATTGACAAAACCTTCCGGTTGTATCACATACAACCTTTCCTCAAGAAAATCGTCGAGGAAACAGTGTTTTGACATCCTATCTGCAAGATTTCATAAATAATGCAGTAATCGCTAATATAATTCCAACAGACTCTTAGCATCGCTACGAGTGAGAAAATCTCATCGTAGTCAACTCCTTGAACTTGTCGGAAAACATCTTAACGACAAGTCGAGCTTTCTTAATGGTGACATTTACCATCATTGTCCGTCTTCCTTTTGAAATCCATATGTACTCATTAGCCTTACGACCATCGAGCCGTTCTGCCAAAGTCTACACTTTGTTTTCATACATGGATCCTCTCTCGGATTTTATGGCCTCAAGCCATTTATCGGAATCCGGGCCCACCATCGCTTCTCCATAGCTCGTAGGTTCATTGTTGTCTAGCAACATGACCTTCAAGACAGGATCACCGTACCACTCCGAAGTAGTACGTGTCCTCGTCGTCCTACGAGGTTCGGTAGTGACTTGATCCGAAACTTCATGATCAATATCATAAGCTTCCACTCCAATTGGTGTAGGTGCCACAGGAACAACTCCCTGTGCCCTGTCACACACTAGTTGAAGAGGCGGTTCAATAACCTCATCAAGTCTCCACCATCCTCCCACTCAATTCTTTCGAGAGAAACTTTTCCTCGAGAAAGGACCCGATTCTAGAAACAATCCATATTGCTTTCGGATTTGAATTAGGAGGTATACCCAACTGTTTTGGGTTTCCTATGAAGATGCATTTTATCCGCTTTGGGTTCGAGCTTATCAACCTGAAACTTTTTCATATAAGCGTCGCAGCCCCAAACTTTTAAGAAACGACAACTTAGGTTTCTCTAAACCATAATTCAAACGGTGTCATCTCAACGGAATTACGTGGTGCCCTATTTAAAGTGAATGTGGTTGTCTCTAATGCTTAACCCATGAACAATAGTGGTAATTCGATAAGAGACATCATGGTACGCACCATATCCAATAGGGTGCAACTATGATGTTCGGACATACCATCACACTACGGTGTTCCAGGCGGTATTAATTGTGAAACAATTTCCACAATGTCTTAATTGTGTGCCAAAACTCGTAACTCAGATATTCATCTCTATGATCATATCATAGACATTTTATCCTCTTGTCACAATGATCTTCTACTTCACTCTGAAATTACTTGAACCATTCAATGATTCAGACTTGTGTTTCATCAAGTAAATATTCTCAACATCTACTCGAATCATCTGTGAAGTAAGATCATAACGATATTCACTGCATGCCTCAGCACTCATTAGACTACACACATCAAAATGTGTTACTTCCAACAAGTTGCTATCTTGTTCCATCTTACTGAAACCGAGGCTTTTCAGTCATCTTGCCCATGTGGTATGATTTGCATATCTCAAGTGATTCAAAATCAAGTGAGTTCAAACGGTCCATTTGCATGGAGTTTCTTCATGCATATATACCAATAGACATGGTTCGCATGTCTCACACTTTTCAAAAACGAGTGAGTCCAAAGATCCATCAACATGGAGCTTCTTCATGCGTTTTATACCATTATGACTTACATGGCAGTGCCACAAGTAAGTGGTACTATCATTACTATCTTATATCTTTTGGCATGAAAATGTGTATCACTACGATCGAGATTCAATAAACCATTCCTTTAGGTGCAAGAGCACTTATTCAGGTTTAATACTAATCTTGATGGTAGAGGGAGCATGCGATGTTAGATCACATCAAACTTGGAAACACTTCCAACACATATCGTCAGCTCACCTTTAGCTAGTCTCCGTTTATTCCGTAGCTTTTTATTTCGAGTTACTAACACTTAGCAACCGAACCGGTATCTAATACCCTAGTGCTACTAGGAGTACTAGTAAAGTACACATTAACATAATGTATATCCAATATATTTCTATCGACCTTGCCAGCCTTCTCATCTACCAAGTATCTAGGGTAATTCTGCTCCAGTGGCTGTTCCCCTTATTACAGAAGCACTCAGTCTCGGGTTTGGGTTCAACCTTGGGTTTCTTCACTAGAGCAGCAGCTGAATTTCCATTTCATGAAGTATTCCTTCTTGCCCTTGCCCTTCTTGAAACTAGTGGTCTCACTGACCATCAACGATTGATGCTCCTTCTTGATTTCTACTTTCGCGGTGTCAAACATCGTGAATACCTCAAGGATCATCTTATTTATCCCTGATATGTTATAGTTCATCACGAAGCTCTAGCAGCTCGGTGGCAATGACTTTGGGGAAACATCACTATCTCATCTGGAAGATTAACTCCCACTTGATTCAAGTGATTGTTGCACTCAGACAATCTGAGCACAAGCTCAACGATTGAGCTTTTCTCCTTAGTCTACAGGCTAAGAAAATCGTCGGAGGTCTTATACCTCTTGACGTGGGCACGAGCCTGAAATCCCAATTTCAGCCCTCGAAACATCTCATATGTTCCGTGATGTTTCGAAAACGTCTTTGGTGCCTCAACTCTAAACCGTTTAACTGAACTATCACGTAGTTATCAAAACGTGTATGTCCGATGTTCACAACATCCACAGACGAGGTTTGGGGTTCAGCACACTGAGCGGTGCATTAAGGACATAAGCTTTCTACTGTCCGCATAATCGCTACTGTCAACTTTCAACTATATTTTCTCTAGGAACATATCTAAAACAGTAGAACTAAAGCGCGAGCTACGACATAATTTGCAAAAGGTCTTTTGACTATGTTCAGGATAATTAAGTTCATCTTATGAACTCCCACTCAGATAGACATCCCTCTAGTCATCTAAGTGATTACATGATCCAAGTCAAACTAGGCCGTGTCCGATCATCACGTGAGACGGACTAGTCATCATCGGTGAACATCTTCATGTTGATCGTATCTACTATACGACTCATGCTCGACCTTTCGGTCTCCGTGTTCCGAGGCCATGTCTGCACATGCTAGGCTCGTCAAGTTAACCCTAAGTGTTTTCGCTGTGTAAAACTGTCTTACACCCGTTGTATGTGAACGTAAGAATCCATCACACCCGATCATCACGTGGTGCTTAGAAGCGACGAACTGTAGCAACGGTGCACAGTTAGGGGAGAACACTTCTTGAAAATTTTTGTAAGGGATCATCTTATTTACTACCGTCGTTCTAAGCAAACAAGATGCATAAACATGATAAACATCACATGCAATCAAATAGAGTAGTGACATGATATGGCCAATATCATATAGCTCCTTTGATCTTCATCTTCGGGGCTCCATGATCATCTTGTCACCGGCATGACACCATGATCTCCATCATCATGATCTCCATCATCGTGTCTTCATGAAGTTGTCACGCCAATGACTACTTCTACTTCTATGACTAACGCGTTTAGCAATAAAGTAAAGTAGTTTACATGGCGTTCTTCAATGACACGCAGGTCATACAATAAATTAAGACAACTCCTATGGCTCCTGCCGGTTGTCATACTCATCGACATGCAAGTCGTGAATCCTATTACAAGAACATGATCAATCTCATACATCACATATCATTCATCACATTCTTCTTGGCCATATCACATCACATAGCATACCCTGCAAAAACAAGTTAGACGTCCTCTAATTGTTGTTTGCATGTTTTACGTGGCTGCTATGGGTTTCTAGCAAGAACGTTTCTTACCTACGCAATACCACAACGTGATATGCCAATTGCTATTTACCCTTCATAAGGACCCTTTTCATCGAATCCGTTCCGACTAAAGTGGGAGAGACTGGCACCCGCTAGCCACCTTATGCACCAAGTGCATGTCAATCGGTGGAACCTGTCTCACGTAAGAGTACGTGTAAGGTCGGTCCGGGCCGCTTCATCCCACAATACCGTCGAAACAAGATTGGACTAGTAACGGTAAGCATATTGAACAACATCAACGCCCACAACTACTTTGTGTTCTACTCGTGCAAAGAATCTACGCAATAGACCTAGCTCTGATACCACTGTTGGGGAACATAGCAGAAATTCAAAAATTTTCCTACGAATCACCAAGATCTATCTATGGAGAGACCAGCAACGAGTAGAAAGGAGAGTGCATCTACATACCCTTGTAGATCGCTAAGCGGAAGCGTTCAAGAGAACGGGGTTGATGGAGTCGTACTCGTCGTGATTCAGATCACCGATGATCAAGTGCCGAACGAACGGCACCTCCGCGTTCAACACACGTACAGCCCGGTGACGTCTCCCACGCCTTGATCCAGCAAGGAGAGAGGGAGAGGTTGAGGAAGACTCCATCCAGCAGCAGCACAACGGCGTGGTGGTGATGGAGGAGCGTGGCAATCCTGCAGGGCTTCGCCAAGCACCTACGGGAGAGGAGGAGGTGTCACGGGAGGGAGGGAGGCGCCAAGGGCTCAGGTATGGATGCCCTCCCTCCCCTCCACTATATATAGGGGCAGGGGAGAAGGGGGAGGCGCAGCCTTGCCCCCTACTCCAAGAAAGGGGTGCGGCTAAGGAGGGGGGGAGGAGTCCATCCTCCCCAAGGCACCTCGGAGGTGCCTTCCCCCTTTAGGACTCTCCCCTTTTTCCTTTATCTTGGCGCATGGGCCTCTAGGGGCTGGTGCCCTTGGCCCATGTAGGCCAAGGCGCACCCCCTACAGCCCATGTG
>NW_025225718.1:21281-36472 GCF_018294505.1 Triticum aestivum | reverse complement strand
GAGTACCGAAGCAGAAGTGACCTTGCAAAGCTGCGTGTCCCAGGGTGGGGTAGACGGCCCACTTTTATAAATATGACCATCATGCCCTTGCTAACGTAGGGGTATTAGATAATCTGAGCCATTCATGTGTTTAGGGGGTATCGAAGCAGTAGTGACCTTGCAAAGCTCTGCACAAGCATGCATGAGGAACAACGGGAGAGATGGCAGCAGGTTGGTGTTACAAATTTAATCCCTGGCTTGGACCATACGAACATTTCTAATACTAGGAGTCTGTAAAATATATTGCCATGTCATGATGTCAACACATCAAAACATCGGAGTTCGAACCTGCTTGATACCAGCAGTTCATATCCGAGAGCAGAACAAGCTGCACCACTGCTACCGCCTCAAGGAATAGTGAAGCAATCCAGTCAAGCAGGCGTCTTCGACTGGCCCAACAACATTGCCCATGTTGAGGCGTAAGTCTGAACGTTCGTGGCCTGGATCGGCCAGAGAGAGAAAATCAGCAGGGCCCATCCGTCCCCTTCCTCCACCGCCCCATCACACTTCCCGGCGGCGCTCCGGCGGTGACGATTTTGACCAGGTCCCTAGCCCCAATGGCTTCCAGTCACCTGTGCACTTCCTGTGGCAGGCTACATCATTGACCCCCTCCGCCGCCGCCGCCGCCGCCGCCGCATCAGGGAGAGGCGAACCTTCCTCCTTTAACTTTCTTCTGAATGTTCGCTACGGTAGCAGAGATGAGCTGCCAAGTATGGATTATTGTTGGAAACGATTGTTTTGGCAATGCTTCACGATGTATTGATCGGTGTAAAGCGCACGTATATATGGAGTACAAAGTGGGCCACAACCTCAACTATACAAAGACTAGGAGGTGGGCCAGACTATACAATATACATGCACAAACCATATATTCAACACACCCCGCAGTCGAAGCGTCGCCGGAGACGCAAACACTGGACCTGAACTCCTCGAAAACAGAAGTAGGCAGTCCTTTCGTCATGACGTCGGCGAACTGCTGCGCCGTCGGGACGTGGAGGACTCGGAGGCGCCCAAGGGCCACCTGCTCACGAACGAAGTGTATATCGAGCTCAATATGCTTCGTTCAACGATGATGGACCGGGTTGGCGGAGAGGTAAACGGCCGAGACATTGTCGCAGTAGACGAGCGTAGCCTTGTGAACATCACAAAGCAACTCCTGGAGCAGCTGACGCAGCCAAGAGCATTCAGCAACGGCGTTAGCCACTGCTCGATACTCAGCCTCGGCACTCGAGAGGGAGACGGTGGGCTGTCGCTTGGAAGACCAAGAGATCAGGGACGGCCCAAGGTAGACACAGTACCCCGAGGTGGAGCGCCGTGTGTCCGGGCAGCCAGCCCAGTCCGCATCAGAGTAGGCGACGAGGTCGGTGGAGGCGGAGGCCGTCAACGTAACTCCCAAGGACTGGGTGCCGCGTATGTATCGGAGGATACGCTTCACTAGAGTCCAGTGAGAGTCGCGCGGAGCATGCATGTGAAGACAGACCTGCTGGATGGCATACTGCAAGTCGGGGCGCGTCAGGGTCAGGTACTGCAGGGCGCCCACAATGGAGAGGTAGAAGGCCGCATCAGATGCAGGCGAACCCTCCAAAGCGGAGACCTTGGCCTTGGTGTCGACTGGCGTGGGAGCGGGCTTGCAGTTAAGCATGCCAGCTCGGTCGAGAAGCTCATGGGCATAGCGCTGCTGATGCGGGAAGAACCCATCTGGCCGTCGAACCACCTCAATGCCAAGGAAATAATGCAGAGGACCCAAGTCCTTCAGGGCAAACTCATCACGAAGACGAGCAGTAAGCCGCTGGAGGAGCACGACAGTGGATGCGTCAGAATGATGTCGTCGACGTACAGCAGCAAGTAGGTTGTGTCCACTCCGTGATGATACACGAAGAGGGACGCATCAGAGTGAGTCGATGTAAATCCGAGCGTTTGCAGGAAGGCGGCAATGCGCTGGTACCAGGCGTGAGGTGCCTACTTCAACCCGTAGAGCGAACGGGAGATCAAGCACACATGATCTGGATGCGTGGCGTTGACGAAGACGGTGGGCTGCTCACAGAACACCTGCTCAGCCAGGTGGCCGTGCAAGAAGGCATTGGACACGACCAACTGATGCACATCCATGCTCGGGACATGGCTAGCTGGAGCACGGCGCGGATCGTGCACGGTTTAACAACCGGGGCAAATGTGTCGGTGAAGTCCACACCCGCGCGTTGTCGAAAACCCCGAACCACCCAGTGAGCTTTATAGCGCTCGAGAGTGCCATCCGGACGAGTCTTGTGCCGAAAGACCCACTTGCCCGTGATGATGTTGGCACGGGGTGGCCGAGGGACGAGCTGCCAGGTACGGTTCCGCTGGAGCGCGTCGAACTCTTCCTACATCGCAGCGAGCCAATGAGGATCCCGAAGGGCGGCTCGAGCTGACGATGGGAGAGGAGACGGCTCAGAGGCGGAAGCAGCGAGAAGATACTCATCGCTGGGGTACCGCGTGCTCGGGCGAAGGGTGCCAGCCCGAGAGCGAGTCATCGGGCGGGGCAGCGGGTCCGGAGGGGAGGCAGGCGAGGACGAAGACGAGCCCGCCTCCGATGTGGCCGCCGCGGGCGAGGCCACCGGCGTGGCAGCGGGCGAGGCCGCCGGCATGGCGGCGGGCGAGGCCACCACGGGCGAGGCGGCGGGCGAAGCCGCCGGCAGGGTCGAGACCGGGGACGCCGGGGGCGTCGCGGGCGTCGAGGGAGGTGCGGCCCCTACGGCAGCCAATCGGGGAGAGACTCGACCTGTGGCGCTGGGGGCACCCTCAAAGCCGGGAGGCGGCCCAAGAGAGGCACATGGGCGGCCATCACCGGGAGCGAGCAAGGCCGCAACATCTGAAGGTACCTGCTGGAACGGAAAAACCATCTCATCAAAGTAAACATGTCGTGAAGTGATCACCCGATGAGAGATAGGATCATAGCAGCGGTAGCCTTTGGTGTTAGGAGGATAGCCGAGAAAGATGCAGGCCACAGACCGAGGTGCGAGCTTATGAGGAGCAGTGGAAGCGATGCTAGGGTAGCACAGGCAACCGAAGATGCGGAGCTCAGCATAGGAGGGTGGCGTGCCAAACTAGAGGTGATGAGGTGCAAAATTCCCGCGAGTGCGACAAGGACGAATGTTAATGAGTAATGATGCGGTGGCAAGCGTGTCGGGCCAAAAACGTGGGGGCACGTTGGCGTAAAAGAGGAGGGTGTGAACGCAGTCATTGAGAGTGCGAAGCACGCGCTCAGCGCGGCCGTTTTGTTGCGAAGTGTACGGGCAAGTGAGACGAAAGATCGTGCCATGTGTGGCGAGAAGGTTGCGGATCGCAAGGTTATCGAGCTCCTTCCCGTTGTCTGTTTGCAACGCATGAATGAGACGTCCAAACTGCGTGGGGACATAGGAGTAGAAGGCGGTGAGAGTGGCAACAGAGTCCGACTTTCCCCGCAAAGCAAGGTCCACACATAGTGCGAAAAATCATCAAGTATGACAAGGTAATAAAGATAGCCCGTGTTACTTGCAACAGGGGAGGTCCAGACATCACTATGAATTAACTCAAACGGTATGATGCGACATGCGAGGAATTGCTAAAAGAAAGACGAACATGTTTGCCGAGGCGACAAGCATGACAAGTGTGATCGTCGATCTTATTACACGTGAAGGAAAAACTCCGAAGAATATGACGAAGGGTGGCAATGTTGGGATGACCGAGACGAGCGTGCCAAAGGTACACTCCGGCGGAAAGAGCCATGGGTGCAGCAACAGATGAGGTAGGTGAGTGGACCGGGTAGAGCTCGTCTGGGCTGTCACATCGGTGGAGCACCATCCGGGTACGGGCATCCTTGACAGAAAAGCCAAACATGTCAAATTCAATGGTAACAGGATTTTCACGTGTAAGAGAACGAACGGAAACAAGATTTTTAATGATGTCAGGAGAAACAAGCACATTAGAGAGATATAATGGCATGGAGTTAGAAGGAAAAGCAGCATGGCCGACATGAGTAATGGGCATATAAGAACCGTCACCCACGGTAATGCGAGCAGCGGTGTGAACGAGATGAGCGGCAAGAAGGTTACCGGGGTTGGCGGCCATGTGAGCCATGGCTCCGGTGCCCATATACCAGTCGCCACCGCCAGTGTACTGCTGTGGTGTGGGGGCGGTGATGAGAGCCACTAGGAGCACGGGATCCCATGGCGCCGGCGGGAGGGCCGGGGCGGACGACGCCGGCTGAGGCGGTGGCGCCACAAACCCATAGCCCGAGGGGCCCTAGAGCGGCGCGGCCTGGTACACCTGAGGGGCCGCGTACAGG
This sequence comes from Triticum aestivum, assembly GCF_018294505.1. NCBI lineage: Eukaryota > Viridiplantae > Streptophyta > Magnoliopsida > Poales > Poaceae > Triticum > Triticum aestivum. The sequence goes on along the minus strand of NW_025225718.1, from coordinate 32,130 downwards.
GCCTGATGAGGGGCTGGGCAGGCGCCGAAGGAGCCGGGGACGGGGGCACGCGGTATAGGCATGGAATCCGCATGCACAACCCCCGTCCAAGGGTTCTGGCCGGCCTGCCAGGGAGCCGGCGGTAGCTGGTGCTGCGGCTGGCGGGGCGCCCCGCCGTGGGCAGCCGGCTGCTGCGACTGCTGCTGCTTGCGGCTACCTCGGCTGCGACCCCGCCCCGGCGCTGCTGCTGCTCGGCGGGGGGCGGAGGGGCCTGCGGCGGCGCCGGGTAGGGAAACCCGGGCGGCGGCGGCGCCTGGAAGGGGCCCGGGGCGGGCCGCGGCGGTGGGGCCGGGGCGGTGGGCGGCGCACCGCCATGGGTACCAGCGGTGAGAGCCGTGTGGGTGGCCCGGGTGCGCGACATCCGCATCCACCACTCCTCCAGCTTCAGGTACGCGACGATCTTGGGGAATGTCGGGTTGGTGATGAGGAGGATGTTGGAGGCGGCGTTCCCGAAGTCGTCGTTCAGGCCGGCGATGAGGGTGCTAAGGAGAAGCTCATCAGAGACCTTCTCTCCGAGGTCACGAAGCTCGTCAACAAGCTTCTTAAGGCGCATGCAATAATCATCAACAGACGACTCTAGCTGCTGGCACCCAAAATACTCGCCGTGCAAGAAGACCTTGCGTTGGAGCGCGTTGTCGGTGAAGAGGACGTTGAGCTTGGTCCAAACGGCGTGAGCGTCATCGTCGGCGGAGACCATCGTGTGGAAGAGGTCCTTCGAGATGGTGGTGTAGAACCAACGGATGAGAATGGCGTCGATGGCCGTCCACTCCTCATCGTCCTCCATGAAGCGGGAGTCCACGGAGCCATCGATGTGATCCCGGAGATTGTACTCACGGAACACGAGGGAGAAGTACGTCTTCCAAGCATAGTACATGGAGGTGAGGTGGTCGAGGACGACGGAAACCCGGGTGAGGATGTTGAGGTCGCGGATGACGACGGGATCGGGACCTTCGAATGGGTTGGTGCGGCGGCTACGGGTGGTACCGGTGGAACCGGGGGAGGCCATGGCCTAGAGGGGTGGTGCGGCGGCGCGGCAGGGAAGAAGGCGGCGCAGCTTGGGGGCGGCGCGGCGGGGGCGGGCGGAAGCACGGGCGGCGGCGGCAGACCAGGGCGGCGACACGGCGGCGGAGGTTCGCGGCGGCGGCGGCACGGGTTAGAGTTAGGATCGTAGGTATGATACCATGTTGAAAACGATTGTTTTGGCAATGCTTCACGATGTATTGATCGGTGCAAAGCGCACGTATATATGGAGTACAAAGTGGGTCACAATCTCAACTATACAAAGACTAGGAGGTGGGCCAGACTATACAATATACATGCATAAACCATATATTCAACAATTATGAATCTGTATCAGTTAGTCCTAAAATCATGTATAGTAACAGAGATGTGCTGCCAAGTAACAGGAACCATTACATGACTTCAAAAAGCGCTTGTAGTTTCTAACTGAAACGTGTTATAGTAGTTAGTCCCAAAAATTTCTTTCATTATGTCCATTTCTCCGCTGTGTTGGAGCCTAGGAGCATTTTGGAACATGCCATTGATTTCAACAACAATGACTACCGAAAAATGCTTTCGCCTCGCTTTATATATAAAGCAAACCACCGAGTCACAACATCTGACAAGACTGCAAGAAATACACACATACACGAAGTAGCACAAACACACAGGTTCAAAAGGGATTCACAGCTCAATTAGCCATAAATAACACACAAATGGCGAAGCAACGGCCACCAAGTAGCTAATCCGGCTCTGGAGGTGGTGGAGGAAGCGGCGGCGCCAAACGGAGAGCCATCGCGTGAAGGTCAGTGATGAGGGTGTCGATGGTGTCTCGGTCCTGCGGGCGGCTAAGCGGCCGCCAAAATTACAATGACTAGAAAAATTCGAGGGTTAGTTGACCTAAAAACAGACCCGCTTTACATGGTAAAACTGAACATTCCAATGAAAAATTCAGTCCAGCCGCTGTAGAACAACAAGGTTTGCACTGTAGAACTATTTTTAAGGTAAAACTGGGCCTCGGATTGTAATAATTCGAGGACATACAACAGACATGCCATTTGCTTTACATCAGAAAATCTCTTGTCATGCTCACAATCTAATTGACTACTTTTTCTGTCAGGATTGTCTCATTTCACCTGGGGGCCTGATACATGTGAGGACAGAGGTGTAACTCAGGTGGTCCTCTGGCGCTCGACGAACAGCTTGCCAAGGAAATTCAGCTAATCCACTGCACCGTGGAGCAACACGAGTGGTATGAAGCAATTTCTGACTGGTCCTATTAATATTCAAATTCTCGTGAAACTGATGCCATGTACCCTGGTAAATAGTGGGCATTCTCATGGTCGTAGTAGACTAGTAGCAGAGATCGATGAGCAGCAAAGTGATACCATGTTTGACTGCCCCATGTACAAACTTGAGACATGGACAACTATCCAAACGTATGATGATGTAGTACACTTCATTAGTATCAAAATGCTAAATGATTCAAAAATCAAATGCCTTAACGGTACACGTTACTAAGAACAGCACAACCTATTATGAAATGAAAAAACGCTGGAAATTTGGAGAACTTAAAAGCACTTGTAATTTTTGACAGGCCAGTACTTCCAAATATCATTGATTCTGTGATTTCTCTGCTTTGTTGGAGCCTAGGAGCATATCGGAACATACTATTAATTTCAACTCCAATGACTAGAAAAACTACCAGCATTAGTTGATCTGAAAACAGGCTTGCATTACATGAACAAATTGAACATTCTAATGAATAAATTCAGTCCAGTTGCTGTAGAACAAGAAGGTTTGCAATATTGAAATACTTTGCAGGTAAAATTAGCTCAAGACAAGGGGCTTCAGATTATAGTAATTTGAGAAGATACGATTTGTCATTTGCTTTACATACGAATATTCCATGTCCTGCTCGTAATCTAATTGTCTATCTTGTCAAGATTTTCTCATTTCACCTGGGGCCTGATACATGTGAAGCTAGAGATGGAACCGATAAGCCCACATTTCCAGCAGCGCCGAAATACACTTGACTTGTTGCAACGAAGTTATGATCAATGTTGCTCTCTGCATTCATGGCACCTTCCAAGACCTTGACTACCTCGGACATTTTAGGCCTTCTTTTGCAATCAATCTACAAACACCACATTGCGAGCTTCATCATCTCAATTACATCATGCTTATGTGCTAGCATATCGTTACTCTTATTGTCAATCAATTCTACCAACCGATTAGTCTTCACCCTTTTCCTCCAATTGGGTGATGAGATGGATGCTTTCTTCGGATCGAGAATTGTCGAGGTTCTTTCTTCCGCTGATGACTTCCATGACCACAACACCAAAGCTATAGACATCGGCCTTTTCCGTGATCTGTGATGTCAACCATTCAGGAGCTAAATATCCAGGCGTGCCTCTCATTCTGGTAAAGACTTGACTCATATCCCTGTCAATGAGCTTGCATAGTCCAAAATCAGAAAGTTTAGCATTGAAGTCATCATCTAAGAGGATGTTTTGTGGTTTGACATCCAAATGGGCAATCTTTTTCATGCACTCCTCATGAAGATAAGTGAGACCCTTCGCTATGTTAGTGATAATCTTGCACCGTGTGCTCCAATGTAGAGGAGGTGAATCATTGTCATGTTGACAATAGATCCATCTGTCCAAGGATCCTTTTGGCATGTACTCATACACCAAGAGCCTATGCGATTTCTCCGCACAAAAACCAATCAATCTCACAAGATTAATATGATGAATGCTGCCAATTGTCTGGACCTCTGCAGCAAATTCCCTTTTGCCCTGACCAGCTCGATCCAAACGTTTTACTGCAATCCTTTCATCAGATATCTGTCCCTTGAAAACAGACCCAAATCCTCCTTCCCCGAGCTTGTGTGCGGATTGCTCCGTTGCTTCTTTTAGCTGCTGAAACGTGAACCTCATTGGAGTTCCTTGTACCTCCCCAAACTCTTCCTCCTCCATCTCATGCTGTTGCTGCTCTGTTGTTCGTTTATGTATAAAGTAGGTGAGGAGGAACAAGATGGTAAGCAAAATGAAGCCGCCTACAGGAGCTACAATTGCAACAACTCTTCTTAAAGAAGAGGATTTCACTTTCATGCTTGTTGGCGCAATAGATGCAGGCAGAGCACTTGGGGCCGTAGGTGTTACCTTGGCTGGTGGTGCAGGTTGAGCACTTGGGGTCGTAGCTGTTGCGTTGGCTGACGGTGCAGGCTGAGCACTTGGGGTCGTAGGTGTTGCCTTGGCTGGCGATGCATGCGGAGCACTTGGGGTCGTAGGTGCTACCTTGGCTGGCGGTGCAGGCTGAGTACTTGGGGGCGTAGGTGTTGCCTTGGCTGGCGATGCAGGCGGAGCACTTGGGGTCGTAGGTGTTGCCTTGGCTGGAGGTGCAGGCTGAGTACTTGGGGTCGTAGGTGTTACCTTGGCCGGGGGTGGGGGACTTTCAGCTGTTGGTGATCTTCCTCCATTGACTGCACCCACGCCACCTCCAACCGTAATAGCGGCTGGCCACACGGGGGCAACATGGAGGAGGAGGAGAGGCAGGAGGGGGAGAGCCAAAGAGATGCTCACCACTGCCATTTGTGTTATGATTTCAGATTGCACCCGTTAACTTGAACCAGTCTCTCAACTGCAAACTTTTGATAGGGCTCCTGTGGCTGTGATAGACTGACAGCTAACATAGTGAAAGAGTGGTAGGGGCAAATTTGACAAATTTGACCTATAGACAGAATCAAATCATAGAATGAACTATCCGTGTAACTATTTCGCGCGGCTGGCCTTTTTGTGTGACGCCCGCCACGAAGGCGCCACACTACACTGTGCAACGCCTCACAGATAGGCACTACACAGCCAGCGTCGCACACGTGTAATCAGAAAATTACTAAGTCGTGTGCAGCACCTGAGAGCTAGTCGCCACATTATACAGTGTAGCGCCTAGCTCCTAGGCGTTGCACTAGTGCAGCGCCTAGCTCCCAAGCGTTGCACTAGTGCAGCGCCTGAGAGCTAGGCGTCACAGGTCAGCCGCGTGAAATAGTTCTACGGACAGTTCATTCTGTGATTTAATTGCGTCTATAGGTCAAATTTGTCAAATTTGCCTAATGGTAGGGGATAGCTGACAGGACAGGATCTGTCTGTTGAATCACTCAATGCTCAGCATAAAACATCCAAACATTCTCGCAGACTTGTTTGCTTGTTGGTCCCTTTCGAATTATATATGTACGTCTTTAAGAATAAAAACATGAATTACATCTTTATAATGCGTTGTTTGATGATTTTGGCTGTAGGAAATAGGCAAACACGATAGAAAATGCGATCAGACCTTGCATAGGTTCTTTTTTTTGCGTGCATAGGTGTTATCATATAAAACATGCTTTTTGACAAAATATCATCTTGGGAGAGTAGACATTTTTTCCCTTGTGTATCTCAGAGCCTGGAAGCAGCTCGAGGTCTTGTTGATAATGCCGTCAACCATATGGAGCCAAGTCTCACTCATCATAACTCCTTGATTGCGTCCAGATGAGGATGGCAAAACCTTGTGATCCTTGTGACACATTTTATCGAGTCAAATATGTGCCAGGCCGCACTAGCGGTATCCTCACTGCTACTGTTTCATAGAGTGGAAATCACTTTGGATCACAAGATCGCGCTGGGAGGAAGCTGCGCGGTACCGGCTGGAGGCCTTGATGCCAAAATGATTTGTTTGTGATCCGTTATTTATATGTTCAGCAGATTTTTGGTGACCGAGCTTCAGGGAGCACGGTATATTTCAAAACATCTAAAATCATATTTAGAAGTTTCAAATGTGTTCTGCATGAACATGTTTTTTTTTAGAAAAGGAGAATGACCCCCGGCCTCTGCATCTGGGCGATGCATACGACCACTTTATTAATTATTCTTACAAGACCTTACAAAGCCATACAACAGTAAAATTAAATCCACCGTCTAAGCAACAACTGTTGCTACACCCATCCAATCGATGAAGGGGCGCAGATAGTCTGGGCCTAATAACAAACAGACATCGCAGCCAAACCTAAACATCTAAGACCTGAGGTCCCAACCAGGACGCCTGCCGGGTATGGGGCACCTACCAGTCCGGCGCACTCCTCAACCAGGACGCCTGCCGGGTATGAGGCCGCCGCAGCCACCTGCCACCAATCCATCTTTAGAGTTGTACTGTTGCATGTACCATGCCAGGTCTCTCTGCCATCGACGCCACCACGATGCCCGACAGTGTCGTCCTCCTGCGCGAGTCCATCCTCCCACAGCGAACTCCGAATCTGCACTGCGCCGCCGTCAAGATCCGTCGCCATCAGTGTGTAGGATGAAGCACCGCTCCACCAAAATCCATTCTCTGGTCCCTTGATAACGTGTGTACCTCCAAGAATGACGCCCCGAAGGGAGGAACGACACCAGAGCGCCGCCGTCATCCGATCATCCGATCTGGGGTTTCCCCTGGAGGTAGCAGAGAGTGGCCTTGAACTTCTCCATGGAGATGCCTTCAAGAAAGGAACGACGCAGATAGCGCCGCCACCGTCGGCCTTAGCAGGAGACGAAGGCAAGTTTTCACCCAGATCAGTTCGAAGGGATCCAACTCTCGTGCCCGGGCCGCCGTCAGCACCAGCACCACAAGGCAGACCCTGGAATATCGGCATATCAGCGAGCCGCCGGCACAACCGCATCCAGATCGCCGGCCACGCCGGGCCGCCGCCATCCTCCGCGCCATCCGGGTCAGAGGCGGAGCTGCCGACCGCGCACAGGGACCGCCGCCGCCTGCACACGCCGGAGCGCCGCCGAGAGCCTAGTGCCCGCCACCGCTTGCCGAAGCCAACCGCCCGAGCACTGGCGCCACCGTGGAGCCATCAGATCGGGGAGGAAGACGCACGCCGACCATCCTCGCGGACCCCGCCGCATGCCCGAGCGCCGGCGCCACCGCGGCGCCATCAGATCGGGATGAGGAGGAGCCCGCACACTCGCCGCCCCGCGCAGACCACGCCGCCGCCAGCGGCGCAGCGCCACCAAGCAGGGGAGCCCCGCCCAGATCCGCCGGCGGCCCGACCTGCTGCCGAGCCGAGCGCTGCCGCGAGGGCCGGCCGTCCCGCGCCACCCAGGAGCCTCGCGATGGGGGAGGGAGCCCTTCCGCCGCCGACGCACGTGCGGGCTTTGCCCGGCGGCGGCCCCTGGCGACGGCGAGGGAGAGGAAGGCAAGAAAGGGGAGCGGCGGCGGCGATCTAGGATTCCGCCTGGGCCGCTCGCAGGAGCGGCACGGGGGACGGGACGGGAATATCCGTGTGAAGATCGACACGCAGCGAAATGTACCTTCTGCACGAACATGTGAAATTTCGTTTTAAAATGTTGTTATTTGTAGGCCGTACAAAAAAACAAAAATTCGACCCAACAACAAAATGAAGGGCCTGTCTAAAACACGATTTCTCTTCTTCTTTTTTTGTATGCCACGTGAAAGTATAATGCTTTGAAATTACTCACATCTGTGGTATACATGTGTATCTGTGTTCACAAAATAATTCAGAATGTTTCGCATGATGGAAAATTGAATTTTGAAAACAAGCCCCCTGTAGCCCGAGCTCCTTTGGCATTTTTCAGGTAGAAGCCCCGCTATCTCGGTTCCCTGGTCGGCATGGAAAGAGTGTACGTACTCCACAAACCTCTTGATTTCATGTTTTTTTTTTCTTAAGTACTTCTGGAGAACATTTATTCCGTTTCAAATTATTCCGTTTCAACTAGACTGTATTTATTCCGTTTCAAATTATTTGAACTTCTAGTTTTATTCTGAAACCAATCAATTATACAGACATGCGATACAAAATGTCTGAAACCTCCATAAAAATGTTTCCAACATTTCACATCATGTTAAAAATATTCCTGTTTTTTTTAACGTTAACCGTTTCAAAAATGATTTCAAATTTGTTTTTGCTTTGTGTTTAATAAAATGTGTGTTTCTCAAAAAAATGTTCAAACAGATGTTTTAATTTTATTCTTAAATATTCAAGAATTCTTTGATTTTGAAATTTATTTTGTCCCGTGTCTTTTCAGAAACTGACCGAAAAAAACACTAATTTTGTCCCCGCTTGGTACAGTACCTCGAGAGGCCTACGGCGTGCAGTTTTTTGTTCATTTTCAGAATCATATTATACAGAAATTGGTCGGCCCTGTCGGAGATTTCCCTGCAAGGTGCTCCGTCCGTCCGCCAAGGCTATATGTCGCATGTACCGATTCGTAATAGAAGTCGCCTACGAGCGACACTACCAGCCGGCACATTTTAGAGTGTAGGTTCGCTTCGTTCGCCGTAGCCCCCATAGGGGTTCGCTCGCTCTATTCTCTTCCTTTCTTTTACTTTTTTTCATTTTATTTTTTATTTTTGTTTCAAAACATGTCAAAATTTTCCCATACACATTTAACATTTTTTGTATACGTCGAAACACATTTTATATACATGTTTAACATTTTGATATAGATGATTAACGTTCTTTGAAAAAATATACTTGTTGATATCTGTTTTTTCAGTACATATTTTACATTTTTTGAATATATGTAATATCTTTTTAATATGGATTTAATATTTTGAAAATACAAGATAAACATGTTTTGAATACATGGTCAACATTTTTTAATACACGACGAACATTTCTCTAATGACAATAAACATTTTTTTCACACACATTGTACATTTTTCGTATACATAAATAACATTATATATATATATGTCCAACATTTTTTTAATGATGAAATTCGGCATTGAGGCCGCCTGTGTAACGATTCATATTTATTTTTTTGAGTCTAAACACGTACACTCCATTATATTGATCACTAAACAAAGTCATGAGGATACAGTTGAGGTCTGGAGTATTGAGGAGCCACACGTGGAGTCCCAAAGAAAGAAGAGATGCTCAAAGCATGAGCTCCGATGTCAGATACCCAATTTATAAAAAAAGGAAGTCATTACAGTTGTCTTTTCCGATTTTGCCAAGCAGCTAGGAAACCACAAAAACTTTACGCAAAAGGAAGAAAGTGGGACACCAATTCTGAAATAACAAATCAGGAGCCTAAATTGCGGGCAAAGAGATTAAAAAAATCAGGAGCCGAAACTAACTGAACTTGGCTCAACAGTGTGACAGTGTACGGTGTTCAGTTAGATCAGCGTTGAGCTACATCTGTCTAGCTTGATTAATTGGCCCCTTGCTCGTAGTCCGTGCAGGTCCTAGCTAGGTTTGAGGGTCCCCGCTGGCGTTGGGCGCCGGCGGCGCAACGCGGCCGCCGTTCCTCTCGCCCATGGACTTGTGGAGCTGTGCTGCAAAGTTAGGAACGTCGTGGTCTACTGCTGGACATTCAAATATGCTATAGGCAGGGCCGGCGGTGAGGATCGACGAAGCTTCAACCATCGAGGAAAAACATAATACAGAGATGCTGAGAGATTCAGTCGTGGGTTCGATGTATGTACCGTTGTTGGCTCCGGCGAGGAGTCCGCCGATGCCGAGCAGCACGGCGAGGAAGGCCATTGGCAGTAGCAGCCGCAGGGCGTGGTGGATGAGCACGGAGCAGCGGCATCGTTGCTTCATCTCTCCCTGTCTTTCCTGCTACTGATCCTTCCACTGAATGACTGAATCTCACTGCCGCTTCTTTTCTTTTCTGTCAGGAGCATGTAGTACTCCCTCCGTTCCAAAATATAGTGCTTCCTGTTAAACATACAATGTATCTGGTCATATTGGAGATATATTCTCTTAGTTAGGAGATAGATAGAGGTAGGTACGCGCACGTATTTATCTTATATTCAGTTGTAACCGGCTGCCTTATCTCTTGTATCTTCCTTCTTCTTCAAGTTGTATCTCCAACAGATTGTACGCGTATCAGGTCTCGCACACCTCCATATAACATGCAACACGTCGCCCATGATAGGGTAAGACGTTTCCGCTCTCGCACATGGTATACAGAGCCTTCCTCCTCCAAACATCTAATCTAGCTCATCTCCATTAGTGCCATAGCCATGTCTTCCTCCGGTTCCTCCCACCCAAACCTTAACCAGCAGGTCACGGAGAAACTCACCCGCACCAATTACGTCTTGTGGCGCACCCAGATCGTGCCGCAGCTGCGAGGTGCTGATGTCTTCGGTTATGCCGATGGCACCACATCGGAGCCGCCCCGCATCCTCGTCACCAAGGACAAGGAAGGGAAGGAATCATCGGCGCCCAACCCTCTCCACCCCATCTGGGTCCGAGAGGACCAGCAGGTACTCGGCTACCTGCTGAATAATTTGTCCGAAGAAGTGCTTGTGCAGGTGACCGCGATCACCACGTCGCACGCGCTCTGGGCTGCCTTGGCGGGGATGTTCTTGTCTCAATCTCTGAGCCGGGTAAACAACATCCGCACCACCCTCATCAACGCGCAGAAGGGGACCCAGTCCGTCGCCACCTTCTTCGCCTACATGCGTGGCCTGGCGGACGAGCTCGCTGCGGCCGGCAAGCCTCTCCAGGACGATGAGCTCGTCTCCTACATCCTCCATGGGCTGGACATGGACTACCAGCCCCTGGTGTCCGCCCTCGACGCGCGCACCATGCCGGTCTCCATCGACGAACTCTTCTCCATGATAAGTAACTTCGACCAGCGAGTGGCGCTCTTCCAGTCCTCGGGCGGGTTCAAGTCCTCCGCCAACGCTGCTTTCCGCGGCCGTGGTAGTGGCTCCTCTCGTCTGCGAGGATCACCGCGTCCCAGGGGCAAGAACTCCGGCGGGGGAAACGGCAGCAACTCCCGCGGCGGGCGGCCCTCCTACACCAACAACAAGGGTC
>NW_025225718.1:0-20768 GCF_018294505.1 Triticum aestivum | reverse complement strand
CAGATGCACCTCGCTGCCAGATATGCGACAAGCCAGGGCACACGGCCAAGGACTGCTGGTACCGTTATGAGGACGATGATGACTCGTCTCAAGATGAAGAAAAAGTTGTTGCTGCTGCGGATGGTGCCTATGGGATCGACACCAATTGGTATGTCGACAGTGGTGCCACAAACCACATCACCAATGAACTTGAGAAGGTGACCATGAAGGAAAAATACCGCGGCAAGGATCAAATCCACACCACCAGAGGAGAAGGTATGAGGATAAACCACATTGGTCATTCAATTTTTAATACCCATCGTCGTAAAATTCATCTTAGAAAAATATTACATGTTCCTAGTGCCAACAAAAGCCTTCTCTCTGTTCATAGAATTGCTCTTGACAATAATGTTTTCCTCGAATTTCATCCCTATTTCTTTTTGATCAAGGATCAGGCAACGAGGAGAATCCTCTATCGAGGTAGATGTGTTCGAGGGATCTATCCATTGATTTCGGAGCTGATTGCCTGGCCCGCTGAAACGGCAATCCCGAGGGGGATATGTTCCCCTCGCTGCGGCACACGCGATATTGGTATCAGAGCTTTTGGTGTTGTCAAACTTTCGTCAACACGGTGGCACGACCGATTAGGACATGCTTCTTTTTCTTTAGATGAAAAATTGCTTAGGAAAAATAAGCTCCCGCGTGTTGGTGAGCGTAATGTTGAAACTATTTGTGATTCTTGTCAGCGAGCTAAAAGTCATCAATTGCCTTATCCAATTTCCACTGGTGTTTCTACCAAACCATTGCAATTGATTTTCTCTGATGTGTGGGGGCCTGCCCCTAGTTCAGTTGGTAGACACACCTATTATGTGAGTTTCATTGACGACTACAACAAGTTTTCTTGGATTTATCTTCTTAAGAAAAGATCCAACGTTTTTCAAGTGTTCCAAAATTTTCAAGCACTTGTTGAACGCAAGTTTGACTCTAAAATTATTGCTGTCCAGTCAGACTGGGGGGGGGGGAGTACGAGAAATTGAACTCCTTCCAAAATCTTGGCGTCTCACATCTTGTGTCATGCCCCCACGCTCACCAACAAAATGGCTCCGCTGAACGTAAGCATCGCCACATTGTCGAAGTTGGTATCACTCTTTTAGCACATGCCTCCATGCCTCTCAAGTTTTGGGACGAAGCGTTCCTTACTGCTGTTCACATTATTAACATGCTTCCTAGCCGTGTCATAAATAATGAAACTCCGGTAGAACGTCTTCTCCACACAAAACCGGACTACACTACACTCCGTGTTTTTGGCTGTGCATGTTGGCCAAACTTACGTCCCTACAACAAACGCAAACTAATATTTCGCTCCAAGAAATGTGCTTTCCTTGGCTATAGTGCACAACACAAGGGTGTAAACTGCCTTGACATCTCTGTTGGGGAACGCAGTAATTTCAAAAATTTCCTACGCACACGCAAGATCATGGTGATGCATAGCAACGAGAGGGGAGAGTGTTCGTCCACGTACCCTCGTAGACCGTAAGTGGAAGCGTGACAACGCGGTTGATGTAGTCGTATGTCTTCACGATTCGACCGATCCAAGCACCGAACGTACGGCACCTCCGAGTTCAGCACACGTTCAGCTCGATGACGATCCCCGGGCTCCGATCCAGCAAAGCTTCGGAGATGAGTTCCGTCAGCACGACGGCGTGGTGATGATGATGATGTTCTACCGGCGCAGGGCTTCGCCTAAACTCCGCGACGATATGACCAAGGTGGAATATGGTGGAGGGGGGCACCGCACACGGCTAAGGAACGATCCGTAGATCAACTTGTGTTGTTGTGGGGTGCCCCCTGCCCCCGTATATAAAGGAGGGAGGGGGGAGGCCGGCCGACCCTTGTTGGGCGCGCCAGGAGGAGGAGTCCTCCTCCTAGTAGGAGTAGGACTCCTCCTTTCCTACTCCTACTAGGAGGGGAAGGAAGGGGGAGAGGAGGGGAAGGAAAGAGGGGGGCGCCCCCCTCCTAGTCCAATTCGGACCAGAGGGAGAGGGGGCGCGCGGCCCTTCCTGGCCGCCCCTCTCTCTTCCCACCAAGGCCCATGTGGCCCATTAACTCTCCGGGAGGGGTTCCGGTAACCCTCCAGCACTCCGGTTTTCTCTGAAATCACCCGGAACACTTCCGGTGTCCGAATATAGTCGTCCAATATATCAATCTTTATGTCTCGACCATTTCGAGACTCCTCGTCATGTCCGTGATCACATCCGGGACTCCGAACAAACTTCGGTACATCAAAACTTGTAAACTCATAATAAAACTGTCATCGTAACGTTAAGCGTGCGGACCCTACGGGTTCGAGAACTATGTAGACATGACCTAGAACTATTCTCGGTCAATAACCAATAGCGGAACCTGGATGCCCATATTGGTTCCTACATATTCTACGAAGATCTTTATCAGTCAACCCGCATAACAACATACGTTGTTCCCTTTGTCATCGGTATGTTACTTGCCCGAGATTTGATCGTCGGTATCCAATACCTAGTTCAATCTCGTTACCAGCAAGTCTCTTTACTCGTTCTGTAACACATCATCTTATAACTAACTCATTAGTTACAATGCTTGCAAGGCTTAGGTGATGAGTATTACCGAGAGGGCCCAGAGATACCTCTCCGACAATCGGAGTGACAAAACCTAATCTCGAATTATGCCAACCCAACATGTACCTTCGGAAACACCTATAGAGAACCTTTATAATCACCCAGTTACGTTGTGACGTTTGGTAGCACGCAAAGTGTTCTTCCGGTAAATGGGAGTTGCACAATCTCATAGTTGCAGGAACTTTGTATAAGTCATGAAGAAAGCAATAGCAACATACTAAACGATCAAGTGCTAGGCTAACGGAATGGGTCATGTCAATCACATCATTCTCCTAATGACGTGATCCCGTTAATCAAATGACAACACATGTCTATGGTTAGGAAACATAACCATCTTTGATTAACGAGCTAGTCAAGTAGAGGCATACTAGTGACTATATGTTTGTCTATGTATTCACACATGTATCATGTTTCCGATTAATACAATTCTAGCATGAATAATAAACATTTATCATTAAATAAGGAAATAAATAATAACTTTACTATTGCCTCTAGGGCATATTTCCTTCAGTCTCCCACTTGCACTAGAGTCAATAATCTAGTTCACATCGCTATGTGATTTAACACCAATATTCACATCTGCATGTGATTAATACCCATAGTTCACATCATCATGTGATCAACACCCAAAGGGTTTACTAGAGTCAATAATCTAGTTCACATTGCTATGTGATTAACACCCAAAAGAGTACTAAGGTATGATCATGTTTTGCTCGTGAGAGAAGCTTAGTCAACGGGTCTGTCATATTCAGAGCCGTATGTATTTCGCAAATATTCTATGTCCACAATGCTCTGCACGGAGCTACTCTAGCTAATTGCTCCCACTTCCAATATGTATTCAGATTGAGACTTAGAGTCATCTGGATTGGTGTAAAAGCTTGCATCGTTGTAACTTTAACGACGGGCTCTTTTATCACCTCCATAATCAAGAAACATCTCCTTAGTCCTCACTAAGGATATTCTTGATCCATGTCCAGCGATCTACTTATTAGATCAAAATTGTATTCCTTTGCCAAACACAGAGCAAGGTATACAATAGGTCTGGTTCACAGCATAGCATACTTTATAGAACCTATGACTGAGGCATAGGGAATGACTTTTCATTCTCTTTCTATTTTCTGCAATGGTCGGGTCTTGAGTCTTACTCAACTTCACACCTTGTAACACAGGCAAGAACTCCTTCTTTGACTGTTCCATTTTGAACTATTTCAAAAATTTATCAAGGTATGTACTCATTGAAAAATCTTATCAAGCGTCTTGATCTATCTATATAGATCTTGATGCTCAATGTGTAAGCAGCTTCACCGAGGTCTTCCTTTGAAAAAACTCTTACTCAAGTATCCTTTCATGCTATCCAGAATTTCCATATCATTTCCAATTAACAATATGTCATCCACATATAATAATAGAAATGCTACAGAGCTCCCACTCACTTTCTTGTAAATACAGGCTTCTTCAAAAGTCTGCATAAAACCATATGCTTTGATCAACTCATCAAAGCATATATTCCAACTCCGAGATGCTTGCACCAGTCCATAGATGGATCGCTGGAGCTTGCACATTTTGTTAGCACCTTTAGGATTGACAAAACCTTCCGGTTGCATCATATACAACTCTTCTTTAAGAAAACCATTAAGGAATGCAGTTTTGACATCCATTTGCCAGATTTCATAAAATGTGGAAATTGCTAACATGATTTGGACAGACTTAAGCATCGCTACAGTTGAGAAAATCTCATTGTAGTCAACACCTTGAACTTGTCAAAAACCTTTTTGCGACAAGTCAAGCTTTGTAGATAGTAACACTAATATCAACGTCCGTCTTCCTCTTGAAGATCCATTTATTTCTTATGGTTTGCTGATCATCGGGCAAGTCCACCAAAGTCCACACTTTGTTCTCGTACATGGATCCTATCTCAGATTTCATGGCCTCAAACCATTTCGCGGAATCTGGGCTCATCATCGCTTCCTCATAGTTCGTAGGTTCATCATGGTCTAGTAACATGACTTCTAGAATGGGATTACCGTACCACTTTGGTGCGGATCTTATTCTGGAAGACCTACGAGGTTCGGTAGTAACTTGATCTGAAGCTTCATGATCATTATCATTAACTTCCTCACTAATCGGTGTAGGCATCACTGGAACTAATTTCTGTGATGAACTACTTTCCAATAAGGGAGAAGGTACAATTACCTCATCAAGTTCTAGTTTCCTCCCACTCACTTCTTTCGAGAGAAACTCCTTCTCTAGAAAGGATCCATCTTAGCAACGGATCTTGCTTTCGGATCTGAGATAGAAGGTGTACTCAATAGTTACCTTTGGGTATTCTATGAAGACGCACTTCTCCGATTTGGGTTCGAGCTTATCAGGTGAAAACTTTTTCACATAAGCATCGCAACCCCAAACTTTAAGAAACGACAACTTTGGTTTCTCGCCAAACCACAGTTCATAAGGCATCGTCTCAACGGATTCTGATGGTGCCCTATTTAAAGTGAATGTAGCTGTGTTTAATGCATAACCCCAAAACGATAGTGGTAAACCGGTAAGAGACATCATAGATTGCACTATATCCAATAAAGTACTGTTATGACGTTCGGACACACCATTAAGCTGTGGTGTTCCAGGTGGCATGAATTTGTGAAACTATTCCACATTGTTTTAATTGAAGACCAAACTCGTAACTCAAATATTTGTCTCCGTGATCAAATTGCAGAAACTTTATTTTCTTGTTACGATAATTCTCCACTTCACTCTGAAATTCTTTGAACTTTTCAAATGTTTCAGACTTGTGTTTCATTAAGTAGATATACCCATATCTGCTCAAATCATCTTGTGAAGGTCAGAAAATAACGATACTTGCCACGAGCATCAACACTCACTGAATCACATACATCGGTATGTATTATTTCCAACAAGTCAGTAGCTCGTTCCATTGTTCCAAAAGGCACGGTTCGTAAGCATCAAATGATTCATAACCAAGTGATTCCGAAAATCCATCTTTATGGAGTTTCTTCATGCGCTTTACACCGATATGACCCAAACGGCAGTGCCACAAATAAGTTGCACTATCATTATTAACTTTGCATCTTTTGGCATCAATATTATGAATATTTGTATCACAACGATCGAGATCCAACAAACTATTTTCATTGGGTATATGACCATTGAAGGTTTTATTCATGTAAACAGAACAACAATTATTCTCTGATTTTAAATGAATAACCGTATTGCAATAAACATGATCAAATCATATTCATGCTCAACGCAAACGCCAAATAACATTTATTTAGGTTCTACACAAATCTCGAAAGTGTAGGGAGAGTGTGATGATGATCATATCAATCTTGGAACTATTTCCAACACACATCGTCACTTCACCCTCAACTAGTCTCTGTTTATTCTGTAACTCCTGTTTTGAGTTACTAATATTTAGCAACCGAACAAGTATCAAATACTCAGGGGCTACTATAAACACTAGTAAGGTACACATCAATAACCTGTATATCAAATATACCCTTGTTCACTTTGCCATCCTTCTTATCCACCAAACATTCAAGCTATTTCCGTTTCCAGTGACCATTTTCTTTGCAGTGTAAGCACTCAGTTTCAGGCTTTGGTCCAGCTTTGGTCTTCTTCACGGGAGTGACAACTTGTTTGCCATTCTACTTGAAGTTTCCCTTTCTTTCCCTTTGCCCTTTTCTTGAAACTAGTGGTCTTGTCAATCATCAACACTTGATGCTCTTTCTTGATTTCTACCTTCGTCGATTTCAACATCACAAAGAGCTCGGGAATTGTTTTCGTCATCCCTTGCATACTATAGTTCATCACGAAGTTCTAGTAACTTAGTGATGGTGACTAGAGAATTCTGTCAATCACTATCTTATCTGGAAGATTAACTCCCACTTGATTCAAGTGATTGAAGTACCCAGACAATCTGAGCACATGCTTACTAGTTGAGCAATTCTCCTCCATCTTTTAGCTATAGAACTTGTTGGAGACTTCATATCTCTCAACTCGGGTATTTGCTTGAAATATTAACTTTAATTCCTGGATCATCTCATATGGTCCATGACGTTCAAAACATCTTTGAAGTCCCGATTCTAAGCCGTTAAGCATGGTGCACTAAACTATCAAGTAGTCATCATATTGAGCTAGCCAAACGTTCATAACGTCTGCATCTGCTCCTGCAATAGGTCTGTCACCTAGTGGTGCATCAAGAACATAATTCTTCTGTGCAGCAATGAGGATAAACCTCAGATCACGGATCCAATCTGCATCATTGCTACTAACATCTTTCAACACAATTTTCTCTAGGAACATATCAAAATAAACATATGAAAGCAACAACGCAAGCTATTGATCTACAACATAATTTGCAAAATACTACCAGGACTAAGTTCATGATAAATTTAAGTTCAATTAATCATATTACTTAAGAACTCCCACTTAGATAGACATCCCTCTAATCCTCTAAGTGATTACGTGATCTATATCAACTACACCATGTCCGATCGTCACGTGAGATGGAGTAGTTTCAACGGTGAACATCAATATGTTGATCATATCTACTATATGATTCACGCTCGACCTTTCGGTCTCCGTGTTCCGAGGCCATATCTGCATATGCTAGGCTCGTCAAGTTTAACCTGAGTATTCTGCGTGTGCAAAACTGGCTTGCACCCGTTGTAGATGGACGTAGAGCTTATCACACCCGATCATCACGTGGTGTCTGGGCACGACGAACTTTGGAAACGGTGCATACTCAGGGAGAACACTTCTTGATAATTTTAGTGAGAGATCATCTTAAAATGCTACCGTCAATCAAAGCAAGATAAGATGCATAAATGATAAGCATCACATGCAATCAATATAAGTGATATGATATGGCCATCATCATCTTGTGCTTGTGATCTCCATCTCCGAAGCACGTCATGATCACCATCGTCACCGGCGCGACACCTGGATCTCCATCGTAGCATCGTTGTCGTCTCGCCAACTATTGCTTCTACGACTATCGCTACTGCTTAGTGATAAAGTAAAGCAATTACAGGGTGTTTGCATTTCATACAATAAAGCGACAACCATATGGCTCCTGCCAGTTGCCGATAACTTCGGTTACAAAACATGATCATCTCATACAATAAAATATAGCATCACGTCTTGACCATATCACATCACAACATGCCCTGCAAAAACAAGTTAGACGTCCTCTACTTTGTTGTTGCAAATTTTACGTGGCTGCTACGGGCTTTTAGCAAGAACCGTTCTTACCTACGCATAAAAACCACAACGATAGTTTGTCAAGTTGGTGCTGTTTTAACCTTTGCAAGGACCGGGGGTAGCCACACTCGATTCAGCTAAAGTGAGAGAGACAGACACCTGCCAGCCACCTTTAAGCACGAGTGCTTGTAAAGGTGAAACCAGTCTCGCGTAAGCGTACGCGTAATGTCGGTCCGGGCCGCTTCATCTCACAATACCGCCGAACCAAAGTATGACATGCTGGTAAGCAGTATGACTTGTATCGCCCACAACTCACTTGTGTTCTACTCGTCCATATAACATCAACGCATAAAACCAGGCTCGGATGCCACTGTTGGGGAACGCAGTAGTTTCAAAAATTTCCTACGCACACGCAAGATCATGGTGATGCATAGCAACGAGAGGGGAGAGTGTTCGTCCACGTACCCTCGTAGACCGTAAGCGGAAGCATTATGACAACGCGGTTGATGTAGTCGTACGTCTTCACGATCCGACCGATCCAAGCACCGAACGTACGGCACCTCCGATTTCAGCACACGTTCAGCTCGATGACGATCCCCGGGCTCCGATCCAGCAAAGCTTCGGGGATGAGTTCCGTCGGCACGACAGCATGGTGACGATGATGATGTTCTACCGGCACAGGGCTTCACCTAAACTCCGCGACGATATGACCGAGGTGGAATATGGTGGAGGGGGGCACCGCACACGGCTAAGGAATGATCCGTAGATCAACTTGTGTTGTTGTGGGGTGCCCCCTGCCCCCGTATATAAAGGAGGGAGGGGGGAGGCCGGCTGGCCCTTGTTGGGCGCGCCAGGAGGAGGAGTCCTCCTCCTAGTAGGAGTAGGACTCCTCCTTTCCTACTCCTACTAGGAGGGGAAGGAAGGGGGAGAGGAGGGGAAGGAAAGAGGGGGGCGCCGCCCCCCCTCCTAGTCCAATTCGGACCAGAGGGAGAGGGGGCGCACGGCCCTTCCTGGCCGCCCCTCTCTCTTCCCACCAAGGCCCATGTGGCCCATTAACTCTCCGGGAGGGGTTCCGGTAACCCTCCGGCACTCCGGTTTTCTCCGAAATCACCCGGAACACTTCCGGTGTCCGAATATAGTCGTCCAATATATCAATCTTTATGTCTCGACCATTTCGAGACTCCTCGTCATGTCCGTGATCACATCCGGGACTCCGAACAAACTTCGGTACATCAAAACTTGTAAACTCATAATAAAACTGTCATTGTAACGTTAAGCGTGTGGACCCTACGGGTTCGAGAACTATGTAGACATGACCTAGAACTATTCTCGGTCAATAACCAATAGCGGAACCTGGATGCCCATATTGGTTCCTACATATTCTACGAAGATCTTTATCGGTCAAACCGCATAACAACATACGTTGTTCCCTTTGTCATCGGTATGTTACTTGCCTGAGATTTGATCGTCGGTATCCAATACCTAGTTCAATCTCGTTACCGGCAAGTCTCTTTACTCGTTCCATAACACATCATCTTATAACTAACTCATTAGTTACAATGCTTGCAAGGCTTAGGTGATGAGTATTACCGAGAGGGCCCAGAGATACCTCTCCGACAATCGGAGTGACAAAGCCTAATCTCGAATTATGCCAACCCAACATGTACCTTCGGAAACACCTGTAGAGCACCTTTATAATCACCCAGTTACGTTGTGACGTTTGGTAGCACACAAAGTATTCTTCCGGTAAACGGGAGTTGCACAATCTCATAGTTGCAGGAACTTTGTATAAGTCATGAAGAAAGCAATAGCAACATACTAAACGATCAAGTGCTAGGCTAACGGAATGGGTCATGTCAATCACATCATTCTCCTAATGACGTGATCCCGTTAATCAAATGACAACACATGTCTATGGTTAGGAAACATAACCATCTTTGATTAACGAGCTAGTCAAGTAGAGGCATACTAGTGACTATATGTTTGTCTATGTATTCACACATGTATCATGTTTCCGGTTAATACAATTCTAGCATGAATAATAAACATTTATCATGAAATAAGGAAATAAATAATAACTTTACTATTGCCTCTAGGGCATATTTCCTTCAATCTCCACGGGTCGTGTTTATATATCACGAGACGTTGTCTTTGATGAGACCAAGTTTCCCTTCTCTGAGCTTCACCCGAATGCCGGTGCCCTTCTTCAAAAAGAAATTCTCTTGTTACCTCCAAATCTCCTTAGCTATGATCAAGGGGGCGTTAACAATTGTGATGATCATATGTTGGCTAACCCTCTAAACAGTGCGCATGAGTCGTCTGGTGATGTTACAGGTGAACCAGGGGGCGAAAACGGCGAAGAAAATGGTGAAGAAATCGCTCCGGACGGGCCATATCGCATGTGCCGCAGCGAGGGGAACATATCCCCCTCGGGATTGCCGTTTTAGTGGGCCAGGCAATCAGCTCCAGGATCCGTGCCAGGTGACAGCGGCGGATCTACAGCAGACCAACCAGACGCGCCAGCCAACGCGCCCGACATAGTTGGCCGCACGCGCGCTATCAACCCGCCGCTTGACACGCGGCCAGCTCCGACTGGGCGAGGCACGCCCTCCGGCCCGCACCAATCACCAACTGCCATGCGGCCGCTCGATGGTGGCCAGGTCGCACGCATTTTGCGGCCCAACCTGCATGCCACAAGCGGCGCTCTGCCGTCCGTCAGACGCGCATCGAGGCCACGCCAGATTCCAACGGGCCCACGTCGTCATTGGCTCATGATGAGTCCGCCAGGTGGCCCGGATCTTCTATGGCTCTCATGTCACCAGCGCCTCAGCCCGCGTCACCAGCGCCTCGGCCCGTTGCCACAAAAGATCATATTCGGCTTGAATCAGCTGCTGCAGGCGGATCCACCTCGGAGTATGGTGTTGTCCTGTCTCCAGAAGGGGCGACGGGATCTTCTGCGGCTGCTACGAGCTCTCCCGCACCTCCACGTCGCACAAGGCTTCAACAAGGGGTAGTTCAACCTTTAAATTACAAACACATAACCAAGTATGGTTTGGTCTGCTCTACAGGAGAACCGGGCGAGCCCAGCACTCTTGAAGAAGCTCTCGGCAATGAAGAATGGAAAAAGGCAATGTGTGAAGAGTACAAAGCTCTAGAGAAAAACAAGACATGACACTTGGTTCCTCCACAACACGGTAAAAATCTTATTGATTGCAAGTGGGTGTTCAGGATTAAAATAAAATCCGATGGAACCATTGATCGTTATAAGGCTAGGCTCGTTGCAAAAGGCTTCAAGCAATGGTATGGTATAGACTACGAGGACACTTTTAGTCCGGTTGTTAAAGCTGCTACCATCCGTCTTGTTCTTTCTATTGCTGTGTCCAGAGGATGGAGTCTGAGGCAATTAGATGTACAGAACGTGTTTCTTCATGGTGTTCTGGAAGAGGAAGTGTACATGAGGCAACCTCCTGGGTTTGAAAGCAAAAATGCTCCCTCCTATGTTTGCAAGCTTGACAAAGCTCTATATGGACTAAAGCAAGCCCCAAGAGCGTGGTATTCTCGTCTCTGTCATAAAATGCAGGCACTTGGCTTTATTCCATCTAAGTCTGACACCTCATTGTTCATATATAATAAGTACAACACATGCATATTTGTTCTCATATATGTTGATGATATTATTGTGACAAGCTCATCTGATGAAGCAATCACAGGATTGTTAAAGGACTTGAGTGCAGACTTTGCTTTGAAAGATCTTGGAAACCTGCATTTCTTTCTTGGAATTGAGGTGAAGAGACACAAGGGTGGGCTTCATCTCTCTCAGGAAAAATATGCAACTGATCTGGTTAAAAAGGCTGGTTTACAAGGTTGTAAGCCCTCACCCACTCCTTTATCTAGTTCAGAAAAATTGTCTCTTACAGAAGGGACACTCTTGGATCAAGAGGGCAGCACGAGATATAGGAGTTTAGTAGGAGCATTGCAGTATCTCACTCTCACCAGGCCTGACATCTCCTTTGCTGTTAATAAAGTATGTCAGTTTCTGCATGCACCTACTACTGTTCACTTGACAGCTGCAAAACGTATAGTCAGATATGTTAAGAACACTTTGAGCATTGGTCTGAATTTTAGCAAGTCACCCTCTACTCTTGTCAGTGCCTTCTCTGACTCTGATTGGGCAGGATGCTTGGATGACAGAAGGTCAACTGGTGGGTTTGCTGTGTTTTTTGGACCCAACTTAATATCATGGTGTGCACGAAAACAGGCTACTGTCTCTAGATCAAGTACAGAGGCAGAATATAAAGCATTAGCAAATGCTACAGCAGAGATCATATGGGTTCAATCCATGTTGAAGGAGCTTGGTGTGAAAACTACACAAGTTCCATGTCTATGGTGTGATAACCTTGGTGCCACCTACCTCTCTGCAAATCCAGTCTTTCATGCCAGAACAAAGCATATAGAAATTGATTTCCATTTTGTCAGAGAAAGAGTTGCTCAGAAGAAGCTTGATATCCGGTTTGTACACTCCAGAGATCAAGTAGCAGATGGATTCACAAAGGCCTTACCTGTGAGGGGTTTTGAAGATTTCAAGCATAATCTCAACTTGACCAAGTTGTGATTAAGGGAAGGTGTTAAACATACAATGTATCTGGTCATATTGGAGATATATTCTCTTAGTTAGGAGATAGATAGAGGTAGGTAGGCGCACGTATTTATCTTATATTCAGTTGTAACCGGCTGCCTTATCTCTTGTATCTTCCTTCTTCTCCAAGTTGTATCTCCAACAGATTGTACGTGTATCAGGTCTCGCACACCTCCATATAACATGCAACACGTCGCCCATGATAGGGTAAGACGTTTCCGCTCTCGCACACTTTCTCTATTTTCGTGCTTCAACTTTGACCATAAATTTATCCAACGAGACCGACTGCGGCGGGAGCAAATGTTATACTAGTGAATTTCAAAAGAAGTTTTCAATTATATAATTTTTTCTCCCGACGCAATTGGTCTCGTTGGTCAAATCTATGGTTAAAGTTGAATCTCGAAAAGCGTGGGCGCACTATATTTTAAAATGGAGGGAGTACATAACAAGACCAGCAAGTATCACTATCGTATCTGCCTGCATGTAGCTCTGAATTTTGTGGGAAGATGACAGGCAGAAGGTGAGAAGCGCAAATGGCGAGGAGAAACCCTCCGAAGGAGGGGAGTGAATTTCCGTAAGAAAAAAAAGGAGGGGGGTGATTTGGAGCAAGGCGGAGGAGAAACAGAGACCTATTGCAAAGTGTATATGGGAGACGTGGCGTAGTAAGGTCGGCAGAGTAGTTTACAGTCGTTGCAGCAGCAAGCATCTCTTGGTTAGGTTTGTATATAGGCTTTGCACGTGTGGTGCATTGATGGTGGTATCGCACCAGATCACTGTGGTCAAAACTCTAAACAGCCTGGCTCTCCATCAAGTTTCTACTACAGTACGTATTTGGTAAAAAAAAGATTGCAATGCAGTAGACAACCACCAGTAGATCGTGCAAATTCAATTCACCCGTGTCCTCGGATTGACAGGCATCTTGTTGATTTTGGTAGACAAACAGCTACAGCCATGGGATCTTTGCTACTCCCTCAGTTTCAAAATATAAGTCCTTTTAGAGATTCAATCCGGATGTATATAGACGGGTTTTAGATTATAGATGCACTTGTTTTGTTCCGTGCGTAGTCCGTAATGGAATCTCTAAAAAGACTTATATTTATGAATGGCGGGAGTAATTTATGATGGCCAATCACTTGGTAGAAAGCTCACCTCCTGCCATGGAAGACACTGAAAGCAGAGAAAGAGCTTTCCCCTCCCCTGCCACTTTCATCCTGCTTGGTAATATGACCACCAATGCAAAAAACAAGATAACTAAATAATCTGCATTGGAAAAAAACACTGCATGTAGGAGTATTTTACCAAGTTGTAAAATCAGTACTGACAGAGAAAAAAGAACATGAGATTTCACATAACCAGAAGCTCTAATCTTGAGATATCAGAAGCTGGTTCTATTCTACTTCAAAAACATTAACAATGGACATAACCAAAACCGACAACACGTACGGAGGAAGGACATGAACAGGAAGAGATACGGTGTTCGTCCAAACATGTGGACAAGTATAACAAATCACTTCATGCGGAAAGTTTTCTCATGATCGGTAATACAAATATCTTTGACAAACGCTCACAGTTTCAAGTTAAAGTCAAATTAACTTACAAGCCCAAAACGAAATAACGTTCGAATTTCACAAGCAAAAATCATAAGAGTCTTGTGGCTTACAGGCACGCAGCAGTGTCCTGTTTTTATTGAAGTACGAATGGCACAAACTAAACCAGTAATCTCGACAAACAGAGGGTAAAGATGGATGATGAGTAAGCGCTCCATGAGAATGCCATATTTCAGCTGCTGATAACATGATCCACGATTATCTTTGGCGCCTTGATGGCCTTCAAATCATCTACTATGAAGTTGGTTATGTCATCTGCTGTGCTATTGACTCTGAGGTGCACCTCCTTGAGACTTTTCAGGGTGTCAACACCGAAAAGGCCCTCAAAGGCTTCGAACCGCATCTCGATCCTTTCAAGTGCTGGCATTGCATCTTCTGGGAAGCTCAGCTTTGGCACTAGAGGTGCAAAGAAGCGAAGCAGCTTAAGACTCTTGAATCCCTCACCTGGAACGTAGATTACCCCACCAGACTGTGATTTGTTATCATCAATGATGTCCACTATGGCCTCATCCTGCTTCGCTGCACTCAGCGAAAAGGTGAGGGAAAACAACAAAGGCAGGTCGCGCAGGAGCACAAAAGTATCTGTCCGGAGAACTGTCACAGAAAGGGTCAACTTGTTGAGGTTACTGAGTTTGGTAATCCACTGGGGAACATCTTTCAAATTGCCAGAGAGCTCAAGGGCACTGAGGTATCTTGGAGGTGCGCCGGACATGGTGTCCAACAAGTTGATAAAATCAGATCCCTCGTCGTTGAGCACCAGAGTCTGCAGACCACAGCTGCCAAGATACTCGATAGCAGAGCCTAACTGTGTCAAGGTTTCACTACCCTTCTGTAATCTGAGCTTGTAAATTGCAAGCTTCCTAAGCCCCGTCAATTGATGGAGGCCAGCAACACCTGTTGATTTGTCATCAATCTCGATCCCTGACAGTACACGGAGTGCTTTCATTGTCTCCTTAGTTATCTCTTGAGGCAACTTTAAACCCTTCCTTGAGCTTTTATTCCCGCCAAATATATTAATTATCCGTTTGAGCTGTCCTGCAGATTTTGGGAGCTCAGTAACATTCGTCTCCCTTAGGTCAAGAGTTTCTAGGTACTCGAGTTTTGCAATCTTAGAGGGTATTTTGGAAATATCTGTCTGCCTAAGGCTCAAATACTTCAGTACAAGCATTCTACACATGTCATTCAGATGTTTCTCTTTCAAACCCTTGCAACCCTCAAGATCCAGGACTTGTAAAATTCCATTATTGAAAGAATGGAAATGAAGTTGGTCTAGGCTCCGGAACATGGTCAGAGATCGCACTTGCGATAAGTTCATGTGTTTCGTTGAATTCCCATGCTCAGAACCACTGCTTTGTACAGAGAGTCGGCGGATTTTATTGGTCGGCATTGGCACCAGCCAGTGGCCACCAACCACAGTAATAAAATTCTCTTCGCTTGACTTCGAAACAATATATTCAAGGACCATATCATGCACTTGAAAGCTTTTTATCTTCCCGTTGCTGCTGTGCTCCACTGGACGTATTATCTTCCTTTTTATCAGCTGATTAAAGTATGTTTCTGCAACTTCTTCATCTGACAAGCCTTGCTTCTCACTAACGAAACCTTCGGCTATCAACCTCCGGGTGAAACGCTTCCTACTAATTTTTGAACCCTTAGGAAATATGCTCAGGTACAAAGAGCAGGTCCTGAGATCTGCAGGCAAATCATTGTAGCAATAATCGAGTATCCTTGTAACACCATCCAGGGTCAGAGAAGGCATCAACTCTGGAAATAATGAGTTACATGCCTCTTTCCAGTCTTTGATGGATTTGCGAGGGTTGCTAGCAACAATACCAGCCATGGTAACTATGGCCAAAGGCAGACCCCTGCATATTTTCCATACATCTTCAGGTGGGAGTTCTTTCTCACTACCTATGTTGTTGTTGGATTCAGAAACACTTTGATCAAACAATTTTTTAGACTCTTCATCACTAAGAAAATCGACTGAATGAAGAAAATTAATTTCTGCTCTTCGTGAGCAAGCAGCACTACCAACAGCCTGAAATCTTGTAGTCACTATTACTCTGCTGCCTTTTTTATCATTATGTGGCAAGCATTTTCTGATATTCTCCCATGTTTGTGCAGACCATATGTCATCAATCAGGAGGAGATATCTACCAATAACAAGAAACAATACACGTCAGCAAAAGACAAAATACACTTATCCAAGTTTATCTTTCGCGGGAGACAGTGCGTGCTAGGTGTCTCCTCTTGTAAATGTGCAACTATCAAGAACGTTGATTCATCTTCTTTTACCAAAAATAAATAAAAAAATAATCAACGTTCTCGATAGTTGCACATTTACAAGAGGATAAAAAAAAGAATCAACGTTGATTCATTGACGTCTATAATTTGCTGTCTAAAAGTTGTCTGGTGTATCTTCTCTGGTCTATTATTTACTGTGTGCAGGGGATAGATCGTTCCTGAATTGGCAGACTGTACTCTGTATTCTTTGTAATGGCTAGTTTGTATGGTTAGTTACTTGGTGCAAGCTCTACCTCCATTGCTTCAGGTTTTGGTAATTGATGACAAACTTATTACTGAGAATACAGATGTCATGAATACAGTGAATCAGCAGTAGTCAGTTTGATTTTGCCTTTTCAATATTTTTCTGATCCTAGTCGTGAAATATGGTAGACCCGGCTTTATTTGGCTAAGGATATTAAAATGAAACACTTGCTTAATTTTAGACTTTTGACATCCCTGCCTGTCCTGGCAAGCTTGATGCTCTTTCTATTGCACAGTTGGTGGGTGGATCAATTTGTGTAAACAATGGCTTTTCTATGTCCCCCAATCTTTTCAACTGAAATTTTGTCTGACATTGTCTCAATAAGAATGGTATGTCAGCAGTGCCAAGGTATTCACTAGTTTGATTAGTGGCAAATTCCATTATCTGACATCATCTTATATACTTGTGCATTTTAGTTCTATATAAGAGTTAACGTGATTGCTTGACAGCCTACGATCGTAAATCTCTCACTAGGCACTAGCTAGGTTTAAAATTTTAAGGTATTTTTGCAAAGGCAATTGCTGGCTAAACATTTCAGAAGAATGAGTGAATGTGTCCAATTATTATGACAAGGATTATTAGATTTAATGTGGATGGAACATTCAGTTTATTTATCCAAAGAAAAACAATCAATTGACAAAGAAGCAAAGAAACAATTTACAAATACCTCTTTTCGGCCAGATAAGTTTTTAGTTCTTCCATGAGTTCGCTGTGGCTCCTTCCTTCAATATTGGGATCACTCTCGTGTGGCTTGACTTGTTTCAGAATCATCCTGAGCACTGCACCCTGATCATAGTTTTGAGATACTGTGACCGATGCCCGACAATCAAATTTATCCCTGGCATTTTGGTACAACGCCATCGCAATAGTGGTCTTCCCCACGCCGCCAAATCCGGCTATGGACAGAACAATTCGCTCCTTATCACACATTTCAACAGGTTTGTCCAAGTCCAACCAATCCTCGAGCTTCTTCATGTCAGCCGTCACCCCCACAGGTTCCTTCGTAACAATGAGCTGATGGCCTGTGAGCTGATGCTCAGCAATTTCGTACGTAACAGCACGAACAAGAGGACCATTGTTCAAGTTGATTGGGTTGTCCACTCCATATCGTCTACGGCGCTTACCAATCTGTTGCGCCCGCACCTTGAGTTCAGCAATCTTGGACGCAATGTTACGGCGAGGCCACCACGTCCGGAGTTCGTAGAATCTTGTCCTGATGAATAAGCATTTGAAATCACTGCTGGGATCTCGGGGGATGCGGTGGGCAAAGTCATCAATGCAATCTTCAATGTCATAGCCCATGTCACGGATCTGCTTCATCCAGTCCTTGAGCCGGTTGTCATGACGGTCTGGGGCAGTGCTCAGGTCACGGAGAAAGGCCTGCATGCTTGCAAGCTCATCATTGATGTACTGAACATCGCCACGGACTCCACTCATCAGAGCATACTCCTGGGCAAGAAGGCCACCCAGCTTGCCCAGGAGAGACCTCATGGTAGTGTTTGAGGCACCTACTACCAACTCCATCTTGTCGCTCTTACTTTGTGATCTTCACTATCTGAATCTCTTCACAGAAACTTTCTGCCCCGAGTAGCTGAAGGTAAGACCCGAGGAGGCCTTTGTTGCATGGAACCAGATGCAGGCCACATCAATGGCAGACACCAGCAGAGCAGACTACCTTCGTGAATCAATTGTTTGGCTACAAGTACAATAAGTACAGCATTAGTATTAATCTATGCGATCCCCAAGCGAAACTGCCATTTAAATGGGCTCAAAATTTTGACTTCAAAGTAGGACAGTTTTGTCTCTAATCCTACCAAAAATATCCATCTGCTCTAAAAAAATATCCTGTGGGATAAAATTTAAATAAAAAAGCAAAATTTTACAAACAGCAGTTTGTAGTTCCAAAACAGAAAACAGGAATTAATAAGAAAACCAAACGGATTTATAGAACCCAAACTCTGTCCTCGTGATTAGCAGATCCCAGATCCCCAATTTTCCTGAAATGGAAACGAAATCAAAATGGTCTCGCAATTACCTGGCCGGAGCATCGACGACCTCAGACTTGACCATAGCCGAGAATCCCAGTAACGCCAAGCGCATCAACTGCCATTCGAGAGGGAACACGAAACAGTCAGATCCACTCTCAAAACGAGAAAGCTGGAGAAGAAAAGGAGCAGCGGCGAGGTAGAGGAAGCTGGAGAGGAAAAGGGGCACCTGTGGAGTACTGACGGACTTTGACTGGGTTGCCCGGAAGCATGCAACGGAAGTCGCCGGAGCAGCACGCGACGCGGCCAAGGGTTTGCCCGTTCTGTGGACTGAGGTCCCGCGGCCTAGAGACGTGGCCGGCCGACAACATTGGACATAGTTGACCTTTTCCCCCCATACCTGGCCAACTGGGCCGTGGCAGGCCAGTCCGTTAGAACGCATGCCCGGTCCGCACGTTGTTAATCGGGCCGTGCCCGGCACGACCCATTTAGGTTTTTTTTTCAAAGATTTTTTATTTTGTATGGGCTAATAGGCAGCCCAATAGGCTAAATACTAGGTGGGCTGACAACTAAACGTGTCGATGGGCCAGCCCGTTTAATTTGTCATGCCTGGGCCTGGGAGCGCAGCACACATGGAGGCCCGGCACGACCCGTTAGCATGCCTAGCCAGGTTGTGCCGTGTCAGGCCTGTATAACCCAGGCCGGGCCATGCAGTTATGGGTAATTCCAATTCTGATGACATTATACCAACTACTACTGATAACTCACAAGTACAGGGGATCAATTATAGCCCTTTTAATAAATAAGAGCGTCGAACCAAAAGAGAAGCTAAAGGTAACGCTTATATTCCCTTCAAGTTCTATCGACAACCGATACAACTCTACGCGCACTTAACGTTCGCTTTACCTAGAACAAGAATAAAACTAGAAGTACTTTCTAGGTGTAAAGGGATAGGTTTGCAAGACAATAAGAAACGTGAAAAATAAAGTTAAGTGTTGTTCTAATAAAAGTACAATTAAATTAATATAGCGAGTGTGGAGAAGTGGTGGTAGGACTTACGGAATTGTCCCTAAGCAATTGCTTGAGTTACTAGACTGGTAGCAATTTTTTATGTGGGAGAGGCCACTACTAGCATGTCATCCCTTAATTGGAATTTTTTGCACCTATAATTGGAACTACTAGATAATACCCCGCGCGTTGCTGCGGAATAGGTTGCAATATATACTAATATGATTTGATTCTATGAAACATGAAATTTTGGATTAATAATATGAAAACTAAAACCAATTGTACAGATGATTTGTTATATAATTTTTGTTTATTTAAAAAGTGACATTTTTTATGCATGGTACATAGTATTTATTTAGAATTGGCCAAATAATGATGAAATCATGTTATCCATTCAGCAAGTTAATCGATGATTTCTATGAGAACATGTCATGAGCGCTTCAGGCTTAATTTTTGGCTTTGGCGATCTTGAACTAAACTTAAATAAAGAAAACACTTTGGTAAACATAATTGGAATCCGAATAGACTTTTCATATTTTCGTAAGATCAAAGGAAGGCATGATGTTGAGGCGGCATGGGTTTGAACAATTTTAACGTACTTTAAAACTTGAATTATATATGGCGTTGCTCCATAGAGTTAGGAAAGCAATCTGCAGTAATCTTTTTCCTTATTGTTATCTTGTGCAAATCTTGTAAAGGATTAATTTGTTAGTTTAAGACGTCGCACTGTTTCAATCAAAATAAATGGTGGGACTCCAGCCCTCATGTACCTTTATCATCTATGTTTCGTTGTTCTGATATCACTAGTAGAAAAGAGGGCTTTGGTTCAGGCCGGGTCAGCCCATTAGTCCCGGTTCAGTTCAGAACCGGGACCCATGGGGGCACTGGTCCCAGTTCGTGAGCCCAGGGGGCCGGCCGGGCCATGTGGGCCATTGGTCCCGGTTCGTCTGGACCTTTTGGTCTCGGTTGGTGGGACGAACCGGGACCAATGGGCCTGGCTCCTGGCCCACCACCATTGGTCCCGGCTGGTGGCTCGAACCGGGACAACTGGCTACCCTTTAGTCCCGGTTCATGTCACGAACCGGGACCATTGAGATGCCTATATATACCCCTCGCCCGCGAGCAGAGCACTCC
>NW_025225717.1:0-1503 GCF_018294505.1 Triticum aestivum | reverse complement strand
AATAATAATTCCAAGACAACACCAGATATGCACTAGGCTCACTAGGAAGTCAAGGAAGCACTCAACCAGGAACAAGCCACCGAGAGGAGACAAAACTACAAGCCGTCGATCAATGAACCCCAGGGCGGTGCCTTCAAGAAGGATACGCCATCGGAGTGCCGCCACCATCCGATCCCGAGGATCAAGATTTTCATCTGGGGTACCTTGGAGGACATGGAGCAACCACAACGGAGTCTTCAAGAAGATGACGACAACGTCCTCGGCGCCGCCTCCGTCGGCCTGGACAGGCTAGGTAGGATTTTTATCCAGGTCAACATACTCCGCCTCCGAAGAGGTTGCGGACAGTCCTGTGGACAGAGCCGCATCACCGCAACCAATTGACAAGCACCAGCCGCCATGCCGTCCACGCGACCATGGAGACTAGCTCGCACCTGATCCACGAGCTCTGCCCACTACCACGCCGCTCCCGCCACCAAGGCCACTGCCCTGCATCCTGGCACTCTGGAGACCGATCGACGAAGGTACCGGCTTGGAACCGACCGACCAATCCCTAGCACAGACAGAGTCGCCGATGACCAGCCTGCCCCGAATACCTCGATCCTGGAAGCTCTAGGCAGGGGAAATGGGGAGGAGAGGAGCAAAGCATGTCCGGACCAGCGTCCTCTACACTGGTGCACTACTAGGGAAAAGGCTAGCAGTAGCGCGGGTCTAATGCCTATCAGTAGCGCGGGGAACAGCGCTACAGCTAACGTTTAGCAGTAGCATAGCAAAGTCATAGCAACATCGATCTCAGAACATAGTGGATACTAGGGATCAAACCCTAACAAAGCTAACTTGATTACATGGTAAATCTCATCCATCCCATCACCGTCCAGCAAGCCTACGATGGAATTACTCACGCACGGCGGTGAGCATCATGAAATTAGTGATGGAGGATGGTTGATGATGACGACGGCGACGGATCCCCCACTCCGAAGCCCCGAATAGACTCCAGATCAATCCTCCCGAGAGAGTTTAGGGCTTGGCGGCGGCTCCGTATCGTAAAACGCGATGAATCCTTCTTTCTAGTGTTTTCTCCCCGAGCGTGAATACATGGAGTTGGAGTTGACGTCAGCGGAGCATCAGGGGGCTCACGAGGCAGGGGGCGCGCCCTAGGGGGGGCGCCTCCCACCCTCGTGGATAGTTTGTGGGCCCCCTAACGTTGATTCTTTCGCCAATATTTTTTTTATTAATTTCAAAAAGTTGCTCCGTGGATTTTCAGGTCATTCCGAGAACTTTTATTTCTACACAAAAATAACACCATGGCAGTTCTGCAGAAAACAGCGCCAGTCCGGGTTAGTTCCATTCAAATCATGCAAGTTAGAGTCCAAAACAAGGGCAAAAGTGTTTGGAAAAGTAGATACAACGGAGACGTATCAACTCCCCCAAGCTTAAACCTTTGCTTGTCCTCAAACAATTCAGTTGACAAACTGAAAGTGATAAAGAAAAACTTTTACAAACTCT
>NW_025225716.1:0-2262 GCF_018294505.1 Triticum aestivum | reverse complement strand
TTTTTCTTGGTAAACAAGTTGGAACCTCGCTTTGGCAACATTATTTTCCATCACAAGACGGAGGCATGCGCCAAATTTGGGCATATTATCAGAAACTGTTCATCGGATGCGGCCATATCATTGCTAGTTTGGCTTGAAAGCCATGAATCTTCGTTCATGGTATGTCGTTTTTGAGAACACTTTTTCAAGAAAACATCCGTATTGCAAGTTTAGTATTTTTGCTAGTTGGTAGGACACATTTGATGATGTGACGCGGAGGTCTCCCATTTTTTTGATTTTTTTTGAATTTTTTACGATGTTTTCAAAAACCGGCCGATTTCGTCGCGACGTCCGTCCGTGGCTAGGGTTTGAGGCATGCCAATCTGTTGTCGATTCTGTGATGAAATGCCTACCTGTGAAGCTAAAAAGCATTTTTGGCAAAAATAACGGGCAAGCTATGGAGGACCTGCAGTTCAAATTCCAGTCGGTTCCAGCTGAATCGGCCGAAGGTGGTCTGAATTGCCGGGAGTAGCTATGAGGGTTGGAAATGCATGCTTTTTTTGCGACCGTCCGTAAAATAGGGTCTTCTTTGAGATAGACATGGAATTGTGCCGTTTGGGATGACCCTCCTTGTAGCCGCTTCACGAAAAACGCATGCCTTTAGCATTCAAAAAATGAAAAATGGTGTTTCTTGGTAAACAAGTTAGAACCTCGCTTTGGCAACATTGTTTGCCATCACAAGACAGAGGCATGCGCCAAATTTTGGCATATTATCAGAAACTATTCATCGGATGCGGCCATATCATTGCTAGTTTGGCTTGAAAGCCATGAATCTTCATTCATGGTATGTCGTTTTTTAGAACACTTTTTCAAGAAAACATCCGTATTGCAAGTTTAGTATTTTTGCTAGTTGGTAGGCCACATTTGATGATGTGACGCGGAGGTCTCCCATTTTTTTGATATTTTTTGAATTTTTTATGGTGTTTTCAAAAACTGGCCGATTTCGTCGCGGCGGCCGTCCGTGGCTAGGGTTTGAGGCATGCCAATCTGTTGCCGATTCTGTGATGAAATGCCTACCTGTGAAGCTAAAAAGCATTTTTGGCAAAAATAACGGGCAAGCTATGGAGGACCCGCAGTTCAAATTCTAGCCGGTTCCAACTGAATCGGCCGAAGGTGGTCTGAATTGCCGGGAGTAGCTACGAGGGTCGGAAATGCATGCTTTTTGCAACTGTCCATAAAATAGTGTCTACTTTGAGATAGACATGGAATAGCGCCGTTTGGGGTGACCCTCCTTGTAGCCGCTTCACGAAAAACGCATGCCTTTAGCATTCAAAAAATAAAAAACGGTTTTTCTTGGTAAACAAGTTGGAACCTCGCTTTGGCAACATTGTTTGCCATCACAAGACGGAGGCATGCGCCAAATTTGGGCATATTATCAGAAACTATTGATCGGATGCGGCCATATCATTGCTAGTTTGGCTTGAAAGCCATGAATCTTCGTTCATGGTAGGTCATTTTTGAGAACACTTTTTCAAGAAAACATCCGTATTTCAAGTTTAGTATTTTTGCTAGTTGGTAGGCCACATTTGATGATGTGACGCGGAGGTCTCCCATTTTTTTGATTTTTTTTTGAATTTGTTACGGTGTTTTCAAAAACCGGCCGATTTCGTCGTGGCGGCAGTCCGTGGCTAGGGTTTGAGGCATGCCAATCTGTTGTCGATTCTGTGATGAAATGCCTACCTGTGAAGCTAAAAAGCATTTTTGGTAAAAATAACGGGCAAGCTATGGAGGACCCGCAGTTCAAATTCTAGTCGGTTCTACCTGAATCGGCCGAAGGTGGTCTGAATTGCCGGGAGTAGCTACGATGGTTCGAAATGCATGCTTTTTTGCGACCGTCCGTAAAATAGGGTCTAATTTGAGATAGACATGGAATGGCGCCGTTTGGGATGACCCTCCTTATAGCCGCTTCATGAAAAACGCATGCCTTTAGCATTCAAAAAATGAAAAACGGTGTTTGTTGGTAAACAAGTTGGAACCTCGCTTTGGCAACATTGTTTGCCATCACAAGACGGAGGCATGCGCCAAATTTGGGCATATTATCAGAAACTATTAATCGGATGCGGCCATAGCATTGCTAGTTTGGCTTGAAAGCCATGAATCTTCGTTCATGGTAGGTCGTTTTTTAGAACACTTTTTCAAGAAAACATCCGTATTGCAAGTTTAGTATTTTTGCTAGTTGGTAGGCCACATTTGATGATGTGACGGGGAGGTCTCCCATTTTTT
>NW_025225715.1:0-3871 GCF_018294505.1 Triticum aestivum | reverse complement strand
GCGGTGGTGGTGCGTCACCATGTCAGTGAGGAGGACGCGCACGTCCGTTGCTACTTGTTTGCGTTGGAGCACAGGCCATTCTCCAATACCTGGCAGGTTCTCCGGGGATCTCACTGGAGCTATGATCCCGTGATGGTGCCTTCTCTGTGGGTGTCCACCGCCCGCGCCGATACCCGTCGTGTGCTAGAGTTTTAGTTGTACTCCCTCCATCCGGAAATACTTGTCATCAAAATGGATAAAAGGGGATGTATCTAGACATATTTTAGTTTTAGATACATCTCTTTTTATCCATTTTGATGACAAGTATTTTCGGACGGAGGGAGTATTAGTGATTTTATATGTATGACACTATTCGTGATGTACTAGTGATAATATTCGACGATGTACTGACGCATGAGATGATTTACTTTTGCTTATTGAATGCATGCTAATTTGAGTCCTATAAGATATTTTGAAATGTATATCTTGTGTTGCTCAATATCCAAGTGGCCGGTCATGTTTGCAGGTTACACCTTCGAGTGGCCTATGTTTTG
Source organism: Triticum aestivum (assembly GCF_018294505.1). Lineage (NCBI taxonomy): Eukaryota > Viridiplantae > Streptophyta > Magnoliopsida > Poales > Poaceae > Triticum > Triticum aestivum. The sequence goes on along the minus strand of NW_025225715.1, from coordinate 3,338 downwards.
CCGGAGTGTTGATTCATTTCCGTTCCGGCAAATTTCAGGCGCTCGATATGTCCTATTTTAGCAAAGGTCATGCCGGATTTTTCCGTGAATTTTGGCATGACTTGTGCCATAATATGTAGGAAATATCGAGTACCCTGGATTTCTGTGTTGAGTATCTTGGTAGTTGTCTTCGATTGATTTTCAATTAATGTTTTAACTATGAACATAGGAAATGTCTGACGACGAAAAGGATTTCGGTATTTGCAAATATTGCAAAGACGAGCGCGGCCTGTGCGACGGAATCTTCCTAGATGATGATAGGCGCTTCAGCATCAAGCTGGACGAGAACTTCGAAGTGGATACAGTAAGTCACAACGACAAGTCTTTTTTCGTAATTAAGCATGACATCTGCTTCATTTGCTTCAACTTATATTTTTTCACTATTCTACTAGAGTATCCCCTGCCATGCAAGAGTTTTTGTATTGGATAAGATAGGTTTCAGTCATAGTATGGAGGAAAAAAAAGTTTTATTGAAGACCGAGCATGGTTATATTTTCCATGCAAAGTTATACAATTCAGACGACTACACCTATTATGGATGCAAAACATGGCGAGCACTATGCAAGACTTATGCATTTGAGCCTGATGTGGTTATCACCTTTGATATTCGTCCGGAAGATGATATTGAAGGTAATACCGACATATGGGTCGATGTGCAGACGCCTCCAGTTATACCATGATGTAAGTTTCTCAACCATATTTATGTCTTTGATATTGTTTATTCAAAAATAGTTAAAAACTAATTTGTATTGTCAGCTTATTTCGGTGCAAGCAAACATGTCCAGCGCTTGGTAGACAGGATCGTATACTGTCCTAGGGCTGAACTCAACTGCGAGGAGGTCAGTCATTATGTTTCATAGCTTGAGGATCTTGATACTGTCAAGACAAATTTTCTTCCTGCATTTAGAAATGTTAGTACTGAAAATGTGCGACCAATAGTGTTTTGATAAACTACGGTCACATCTATTTAGGAAGGATGGTAAGATTTTTACTATTTGTCATCAGTGCATCTTTTCCCTACATTATTTTTGAAGCTAAACTTCATTGCTAAGTATGTTACCGTACGATGTTCTTCAACAGGGACTCCCGATGAATGTTGTGCCTTATGGGATCGAGACTAAATGTACCATGAGTATTATCAGCTTACGGCCAAGATATCCTACAGATTACTTTAGTGCATTCAAGATTAGCGACGGATGCTTAATAGTGCAAGACTGGACCAAATATGTGATGGGGGAGCGCAGAGAAGTACTAGGGGGCAGCAAACAGATGCGCTACCCACGATTAGGAGACAGGTTCATCTGCATGCTCCAGTTTGATAGAGGAGGAGAGCTATACATGTTTTATGTTATTTTTACCTAAGAGAGAGCAGCATGAGTGATTAGCTAGCTAGAAATGAGTATGAGAATGATGATGTGCTACACTATTACTATGATGATAAAATAGCTAGTGTTGGTGGTAATGACTATGATGATTATTATTAGCTAGTGTTAGTGCTGATTAAATAAATACTGTTGGTGGTAATGACTATGATGATGATTAAATAGCTTGTGCTGGCGGATTAGATTCAAGTGGAGGCAACATGTGGTGCACATCGAAAGTACTACTAGTCCAAACTAGATCAAGTTTGGATTAGTAGTATACTTTTGACATGCACCACATATTGCCTCCACTTGAACCTAATCCACCTTCATTTGACACACTGTTATGGACATAATGATGTAAACCTCATAACAGCTGGTATTGTACCAATATTTGTACGATGACGCATAAATACACTAAGAAAATACTAGTAGCGATGGACAGAAAACACGCTGCAAGTAGTTACCTTAGCACTAGCGTGGTTCTGAACAAACGCTGCAGCTATTTGTCCTAGCAGTAGCGCATGCAGGCATGCGTTACTGCTAAGCAATAGCTGTAGCGCCTTATTAGTAGTGCGGCCCCCCGCGCTACTAGTGGACACAAAACACGCGCTACTGCTAGGGTTTTCCCTAGTAGTGATACTCTTTCAAAAAAATTAAATATATGGGCGTCATGTTCCATTCTGTAGATAGTAGATCTGGTTAGAAATTACAACAAAGAGGCCAAAATGCGTGAAGAAAATGTTATCCCAGTATCTGTCGAAGAGCATCTGAAGGTCTCGGCAAGGACTAGTGCATGTCATCTGTTGGCTTGCACTTCACTTGTTGGAATGGATGATATAGCAACAAAGTCTTCTTTTGAATGGGTTTCAACTGTACCTAAAATTGTGCAAAAGCTTTGCATAATTGTCAGACTATTAGATGATATCATGACCTATGAGGTAATAAACAACAAAACATAGATGCATGTATATATAATGTTTAATCTATTATTTAAGATTTAACATGTGTCTGTAGCGAGAACATATGACACCTCATGTTGCTTCGACATTGGACAGCTACATGAAACAACACCATGTCACTATGAAAATAGCATGTCAGAAGATACAAGAGCTAAAGGAGGAATCACAGAAAGATTTCAATGCCGAGTGGCTAGAGTGTGATGGTGGCCAGCCGAGGAAGTTGATTGAGGCGATATTCAACCTCACGAGAACAATGGAGTTCATGTATAACAAAGATGACAACTTTACCAACTGTCGCAACCTTGAGGGTACCATTCGATCATAATTTGTGGAGACCTTTTGAGATTGTTTTATAGTATAAAGCGACCAACAAATGTGCTTTTGTGATCATATCTTCCAATAATTAATCAGATACAACCGGATAATATTTGACATAGATTGGTGTCTCGTATTTGTACATCAATGGCGAGACTATTCTTTAACAAGGTTGTCCAACATGCAATTCTATGATAAGACAGGCAAACAAAAAGGCACATCAAGGCACTGCATTGCAGTACGAAGTAGAGTTCATGGATGCAAAGATAGAAGGGCTCGATGACGTTTTACCCAGATTCAGATAGTTAGCGGTATCCTACAACACGTTGGTGAAGGCTTCAATCATAATGACCATAAGACCATAAAGGGCCAACCAAGTGCAAGCCAACCTATTCCACCATGGCTTATTGACCACAAAGGTCAAGCCGCACTTGAGGTAGATTTTCATGAAGTAGGGAATCTTCAGTTCTGAACTCTTGATTCATTAACAATATGATGGTTGAAGGTTCTCGAGTGACTCCTAACCATCTAGCAAGCGCACACCATCCAAGAGTAACAAGTAAAGCAAAGTCACTTGCTTGAAATCCTCAAAGATCTCCACTCTCAAGAACCCATGCGATCTCTCTCTCTCTCTCTCTCTCCCTCCCTCTCTCTCTCTCTC
>NW_025225714.1:0-4144 GCF_018294505.1 Triticum aestivum | reverse complement strand
TCTGGGGGTGTCGGGCGCGTGCGTGATAGCTTCCCGGATGCCCACAAGTCCCTTGATTTGTACCAGGTTTGCGAGATTTCGAACAACCAGACCGGTACCCGGACGGATGATGTACTACATTGGATGGCGAATGTGCGGACGCGGGCGTTTTGAGGGTCTGGATTGGAGAGATGCCATGAGGCTACTCATTAGGTTCCTTGGAGTTAACTAGCATAACTTTACCAACACAATCCATAATTGGAATCAATTAGCATGCATTTAGCAGGTACACTTATTTTTGAGTAACATTTAGCAGGTACACTTAACAACACAAACCACTCCCATGCCTTTCCATCCCGTCTCCGGCTATAATAACCCCACCCAACCCCGGAGACCTTTCCTCTCCTCTTCTTCCCCCTCACGTCTCCATCACCTTCTCCCGCATTTACACACCACCGCACGCAGCTAGCTAGCCACACTCCCACTCCCATCTCTCTCACGCGCCACCGCACTAGCTAGCCACACCGCACTGCACTCCCGTCGCTCTCGGGTCTCAGCCATGGCGTCCTACAGGCTGCTCGTGATCCTGGTCTTCTCCGCACTCCTCCTCGACGTCGCGGTCGCTGACACCTACCCGGCCGACTGCCCCTACCCGTGCCTGCTGCCGCCGCCCACGCCCCCGGCCTCCAGCGCCGACTGCCCGCCGCCACCCTCCTCGCCATCCGGCTCCGGCTACGTGTACCCGCCCCCGTCCTCCTCCGGGAACTCCCCGCCGACGCCGTCGTCCTGGAGCTACCCACCACCGTCTGGGGGCTACATTCCCGGCTTCTACCAGCCTCCCGCCGGCGGGGGCGGTGGTGGTGGCGGAGGCGGAGGAGGGGGTGGCGGCAACTTCGGGCCTGCGCCACCGCCGCCGAACCCCATCCTGCCGTGGTACCCCTGGTACTACCGGTCCCCGCCGTCCTCGTCCGCGACCAGGCCTGGTCGCGCCTCGGCGGTCGTACTCTGCCTGGTGGCCGCCGTGACTGCCGCTGCTGCTCTGGTCGGTTACTAGTACGACCATCGATCAATCAGTTACTAGCTAAGCTAGCACTCCCATCACATTTTTCATTTCCGTTCGTAGTCGATTCTTGATATATACTACTCCATGTACAATGGGGCACCATTACTATTTAGCTATCGTACTCATCAACTCCTCTGTATTGATTCATTGCTCAGTTGGCTTTTGGGTAGTGAGTGGAGCGGCTATACATTGCTGGCTATTAGTTTCTTGGGAGCATAATATATGTGGCTAGTGATCTCAAGAATCTTGTGCCTTTCTCAGTGCCTCTTCCTTTTTCTTGTTATAATTAATGTACTCGATCGTGTAGTGGCATATATACTCGATCGTTGCTACCACTTTCCCGTGTTGGGAGTGATTGTTTTCGCGTACTACGTTTGGTCCGAACATTTCTTCACAAAATGTGCATCATTGCTCTCATGTTGGAATAACACGAGTGATTGAGCCATTTTATGGCCTCAAAATTAATTTGATGAACCACGTTGAGACAAGTAACGATCCACGTACATACTCGCAGATGGATCAACGACGCGAAAACTTAGTCGGTCGGCTCATGTAGAAGCTAGTACTGCTTGTTTTCCAATAGCTAAGCTAGCTAGCGTGATGCGAGGTTGACGTGGAAAGGCGCCTTTTCCCGGCCGGTCGATTCCCGTGACTCGCAACTTCCCAAAAGTTGTGTGTTGGAAGAAAGTTTCCGTGTGGATCGTTGCTGATCGATTGATCGATCGGCATGATGGCGCGGGACAAGCAAAGCAAAGAATCGATCAGAAAAGAGGAAAGGCGAAAGGGAGGTCACAGCTGGCTATACGTTGGAGTTTGGGGAGAGGAAACAAAATACTTTTGAGGCCATAAAATGTATGCATGCATTGCTCTCATGTTGGAGTACTGTCATACTGAGTGAGTGAGTGAGCAGGAACATGGTGAGCATCCCATGCATCGTGGTAGGACGAGTACGTATATGCATACGTAATGAGCAGGTGTATTTTCCGGAAAAGAAGAAGAAGTAGGTGCATGTGTTGTACGTACGGTCGTACGTTGGCTTCTTGATGTGCTTGGACCGTATCCACCGACGACGCACCGCACCGGCCATATGCATGTACCGTCGCAACTAACACATCACACCACACACGAGGCTAGCTAACCGGCCAGTCAATTCCGGCAACTGGCCGATGATTAGGCCCGGCCGCCTCGCTTGCTTGCTAATCCCGCCGTCTTAGCATACCTGATGAAAGGTACGTAGTCATACATCATGGAGTTATCAGGTCTCATTTTGCCTTCGCACGCAAGCTACACTTTCGATCAGATCGACGAGCTGGCCAGCCGTTCAGACCAAGCGATGGACTGGCAGATGCAGACTAACTTTGCACCGCCCGACGCAAGGCCCGATCCAAGACGCTATCAAAGCATGCAGCTTCTGTTTTTCCTTTTATCTTTTCACCGCGTGTACATGCACTTCCATTTCCATATGTAGACCAGACCGGGGCATATGGCCGGTGTCTCCATGAGATGATCAAAGTGGACAAGCTTTGCCTAGCTAGCGCGTGGGGACGCTGGTATGGTGGCCTTGCATGCATGCACTGTTGCAGTTTCCGCGAAGTTTCGCGCGCACACGGCGGCCGGTGATGGTAGAAAGAAAGAAAAGCTGAAGAGAATAAATACTATTGGATTGGATGCTAGCTAGCCATTCACGTCGGGAAAGAGAGCCTGGATCGATCGATCATGTCCATATATCGGTAGGTGGTGCGTGCATGCGCTCCAAAAGCTACTGTGGGATGGGAGTACCGTCCAGCTCCATACGTACGTACGCGCGCCGTTTTCTTTTCTGCAAACCGGAACGGAACAAAAGTGTGTATGTGTGTGTGCGAGAGGGCATCGAATCGTCCATGGCATATGATTGGATTCCTTAGCCACGTGAAAATCAAGATGGGAGTGTCTGACAACACTTATTGCAGATGGCTAGCTCAAATCCCATTCCAGCTTGGGATTTTCACTGTTCATTGTTCATTGTTCATTCTCCATTCTCTTTTCCTTTTTATTTTCGAGACGGAGGCAAAAACACTTGAGCTTCTCTCCAAGCCCACCCCTGATTCCGGGTAAAACGGACTGGATCGAATGCTAAGCTGAGATCGTGCCGGCAACTCCCGCGGGCCACCCGCCGTTGATTCAGCCCGCTCACGTTTCTGCTCCGATGTACGTACACCTGCTCGCGAATCTGCACGTACACAGAGAAAAAATTATGGATGCATGCAAATCACGTGTCGAGGCATGCGTTCTGACCTGGTCACCAAATCCGAGGGACGTCTCGTCCATGCCGCTACGCGCGCACGTCTCAAGGTGGCCTCTTGGAAAACTCCATCCACGCAAGCAGGATTGCACCAAAAATTCTGCCTCTAGAATATACCCGAACGGAATCAATCTACCTACCTACTCCATGTGTATAACACATTATTGATTGACTAAGTATACATGAACAGCTCTCCCTAAAATAAAGTGTACATGAACAATTCCCTCAACAACAAAAAAAGTATACATGAACAGCTTGAGCGAAATAAAATTGTTTATAGTGTCCAAGGAGGCGCTTGTGCGCTGCCTACGGGTAGGCGTAAAGGCGTTTTGTCCATTTTCTAAGCTAGGACGAACAGGGTAGATGGACGGCCATGCCATGGGCACGTTTCGAGAAATCGTCAAATCTGGCTGCCATGCCCCCGCCCATATCTCTAGATCTCCCCTTCCTTCTCTGCTGATTTTTACTAGCCATCTGTTTGCGTTCCTTTGTTTGTCACGTGAAAGATTAGACTGCCCCCATATGTGCTAGGGCAGCTTGTTGAGACGAGGTATACACCAGAATCGGCTTTAATAGAGGAACGTAGCATATGCACTTAATTTTCAGTTAGCAAATTGATCACGTAAGAGCATCTACAGTCGAGCCTTTCATACCTGTCTCAAACGCCCGAACAGGCCTCTTAAACCGCGAACAAACTCCCGGACTGACCGGCACCCCTCATATCCAGCAGGTCCAACTCCGGTCAGCCGGGCGTGTTCGCCTGACAGGCCCGGTCTACCATCGACCCCAGAAAAAACACCAATCCGCACGCCTCGCTCCAA
>NW_025225713.1:0-4186 GCF_018294505.1 Triticum aestivum | reverse complement strand
CCCCCGCGCGGCCACGGGGACGCGGGATGTCACCTCCCACCGGCCACCATCCAGTTGTGCGTCGGCCATCGCTGCCTTGTGTTCATGGTCGCCAAGGCCGGTTCCTCCCGAACAGCCTTCGACGCTTCATGGCTCATCCCACCGTCACCTTCCCTGGTAATCACGTGGTGTCCGACCAACGCCTCCTTCGCGAGACCTGTCGCCTCCGTGTCGCGCGCGCCTTCAACATCAAGGCGGTGATGGGCCTGCGCAAGGCGTCCATCGAGAGGACCGCCGAGGCTCTGCTGGGCTATGGCGCCATCCCCAGGAAGAGGTACTTAGAGGAGGCGTGGATGCAGCAGCGGTTCCCACGGGAGCAGGTCAAGTCTGCGGTGCTCCAGGCATACCTGGCCTCTCGCGTCGGCGTCCACCTCCTCGACATCGAGGACGTCGAGAGCGGGGGCGGCCCTTCACACTAGTAGAAAAGAGGGCTTTGGTCCAGGTCGGGTTAGCCCATTAGTCCCGGTTCAGTCTAGAACCGGGACTAATGGGGGCATTAGTCCCGGTTTGTGCGCCCAGGGGCCACGTGGGCCATTCGTCCCGGTTTGTCCGGACCTTTTAGTCCCGGTTGGTGCCACAAACCGGGACTAAAGGGTGCGATGCCCATTAGTACCGGTTCGTGGCACCAACCGGTACTAAAGGTTAGACCTTTAGTCCCGGTTTGAGCCACCAACCAGTACTAATGGGGTTTGAGGCATTAGTACCGGTTCATGGCACGAACCGGTACTAAAGGTCCCATTTTCAAACTCCACCCCCCGGTGGATCGCCTTTTCAGTTTTAAAAAAAATAAAAGAAAATGATGAAAATGTCAAAAAAATAAAAAAATAAGTTTCCCATGTGATATGTGGTCTAGTTGTTGGGAAAATTTGCAAATGTGAATTTCGACTTTATTTGCAATATCTCTCTAGAATTTAGTAAAATGGGCATAACTTTTGCATACTAACTCGGATGAAAAAGTTTTTTATATGAAAAATCATCTACTCGAAAAGTTACATCCAAATTTAATGGGGGGAACCTCGTTAAACATTTTCAAAATCCTCAAAAACCTAACAGAAAAAAAGTTACGGGGCTTTTAAGATCTAGAGTGGAAAAAATCGAAAAAATTTCAAACCGTGGTCAAACAATGGTCAAACTAATTATTCTAGAATATTAGTGTTACTAAATAATTATTTTAGTTATTTTGAATTTTGGTCAAATCTGGTCAAAGTGTGGTCAAACAATGGTCAAACTAATTATTCAAGAAATATTAGTGTTACTAAATAATTATTGTTTTTTAAAACAATAGTTTCAAACTCAAACAGTGAAATGTGTCACTTCATGCTCAAGCAAAATTGCTGAGGGTTAATAGGATTGACATCTTAGTATTGTCAGGAAAACAACAAGTGCAGACTTGGAAACGAGGGAGAATAGAACCCGGAAGTTAAGCGTGCTCTGGCTGGGGGAGTGGGAGGATGGGTGACCGTTCGGGAAGTTAGATGATTTGGAATGATGAGGGGTGATTAGAGATTAGAGGATAAATTGAGCAGTGATGAGGGGTGGTGATTAGGGATTAGAGGTTAAAATAATTCAGAAATTTGAAAATAAAAAAATATCAAAAAAAATTCAAAAAAAACAATCATAAAATTTCTTTAGTCCCGGTTGGTGTTACCAACCGGGAAGGTGGAGCTCCACGTGGCCGCGACCTTTAGTCCCGGTTCGTGTTAGAACCGGGACTAAAGGGGGGAGGCATTAGTAACGACCCTTTAGTCCCGGTTCATGAACCGGGACTAAAGGCCCTTACGTACCGGGACAAATGCCCTGTTTTCTACTAGTGTCATCTGCCCCTCCTCTCCGCATCGCGCCTCATCATGGGCGGGCTGTCCAGCGCCCTCCTCTTACTCCCACAGCGATCCAAGGTAGTAATAAATAGGAGTTCAAATATAGGAGCACGGAAAGGGCAACTCCGGTAAAACAGTGGAAAAAGCAAGTCAACTTTAGCTTTGTACTCCTATTTATTACTACAGAGCTCCTGCTTTCCTTGTTTCGTCGGTTTGTTTGCTGTACATTAGACGACACCAGCAGGAGAAGCGTGAGACGCAAGAGATATTCCCTCTTTTATTTGAGTGATTTTTGATAACTAAGGAAAATGGTGGATTTGAAAATATTGTAGCAAATTGTTCAAATCCGAGAGGTCGGTCAAAAATCAAGGGGTAGCACTGCCAGGCTACGTAGGTCTAGCTTCTACCCTTCCACAGTAAAGAGAGGTTTACTTTGTTTCAAAATGGTGGGCGGTAGAGTTTTGGGACGGTCAAAAGGAAACCAGAAGAAAGTGTGTGGGCTTTGGGTGTGTACTTTTGGGTGGAGGATCACCGTGCACGTGACCAGCTGGAGGGAGGGATATCCTCGGGGGAAGGCATGCAAAAGCACTTCCTTCCCGTAGACCAAACCCAAACCCACCCCTCCTCCCTACAAGAACTATAAAAGGCCACCAAATCCCACCCCGTAGAAACAACAGACCCACTCTCTTCTCCCCTTTCTGTCCAACGCTAGCCAGCCATGGATCATGGTCGTAGCGCCACCATCACAGCTAGCCTTTGGCGTGCCACGACCGCAAGGCAGAGCTGCACCGTGCGCGTGGGCGAGAAAGAGCTGAGCACGGTCGTCACCGCTAGTGGGAGTGACGCACGAGGTGGATCCGGAGGACCAACCTCAAGCTCCTCAACGATCATGTGGTCCAGTCTGGCCGCCACGTGGCCAGCCTTGCCCTCAGCAGGCCTTTGCGCGGCCACGGGAATGGGGGACGTCACCTCCCGCCGGCCACCGTCTAGCTGTGGGTTGGCCATCGCTGCCTCGTGTTCATGGTCGCCAAGGCCGGTCTCCTCCCGAACAGCCTCCGGCGCTTCATGGCTCATCCCGCCGTCACCTTCGTCGGTAATCACGTGGTGTCCGACCGGTGCCTCCTTCGCGAGACCTGCCGCCTCTGTGTCGCGCGCGCCTTCGACATCAAGGCGGCGATGGGCCTGCGCAAGGCGTGCATCGAGAGGACCACTGAGGCTGTGCTGGGCTATGGCGCCATCCCCAGCCAGAGGTACTCAGAGCAGGCTAGGATGCAGCAGCGGTTGCCGCGGGAGCAGGTCAAGTCCGCGGCGCTCCAGGCATACCTGGCCTCCCGCGTCGGCGTCCACCTCCTGGAAATCGAGGACATCGAGCATGAGGGCGTCCCTTCATCTGCCCCGCCTCTCCGCGTCGCACCTCATCGCGGGGGGCTGTCCAGCGCCCTCCTCTTACTCACGCATCGATCCAAGGTAGTAATAAATAGGAGTTCAAATATAGGAGCATAGAAAGGGAAACTCCAGTAAAACAATAGAAAAAGCAAGTCAGCTTTAGCTTTGTACTCCTATTTATTACTGCAGAGCTCCTGCTTTTCTTGTTTTGTCGGTCCGTCTGCTGTATATTAGACGACAACACCAGGAGAAGCATGAGATGTGAGAGATATTCCCTCTTTTATTTGAGTGGTTTGATAACCAAGAAAAATGGCGTATTTGAATATATTGTAGTAAAGTGTTCAAATCCGAGAGGTCGATCAAATGAAGGGGTACCACTGCCAAGCTACGTAGGTCTGGCTTCTACCTGTCCACAGTAAAGAGAGGTTTACTTTATTTTGAAATGGTGGGTGGTAGAGTTTTGGGACGGTTAAAAGGAAACCGGAAGAAAGTGTGTGGGCTTTGGGTGTGTACTTTTGGGCGGAGGATTGCCTAGCACGTGACCGGCTGGAGGGAGGAATATCCTTGGGGGGATGGCGTGCAAAAGCATTTCATTTTAGTCGATACCCTCCGCCTCTACGTGCGCGTGTTTCAAGTCAAATCAAACCAAAATAGCATCAAGTTGCCCCGACAGGGCCGAGGGCTCGCCAGATATCCACCCATGAATGTGACAAGAATTTGTACTGTGTATATGGTAATTTAAGTTTGTTATTTTATATTGTTGAAGTTAATTTTGAAATTGGTTATTGTAAAACAATTATAGTAATTTTTTATACTTTTGGATAACTTAGTTCTATTATGCAAAAATATTGATCACTATAGTTCATTTTTTTCATATTTGATGATGCAAACTTATTCCTTAATATTAGTTATTCCTATTTTTACGCAATTGTTTTTTTTGCATG
>NW_025225712.1:0-4304 GCF_018294505.1 Triticum aestivum | reverse complement strand
AGCCTGCGTCTGAAGTATAGGGGACGACCTTCGTCCTTTCTCTCTCTTCTACCGTGGTCGAGCTTTAACTCTTAACTTCATACCTTACAACTCAGGCAAGAACTCCTTCTTTGACTGATCCATCTTGAACACCTTCAAGATCATGTCAAGGTATGTGCTCATTTGAAAGTATTATTAAACATTTTGATCTATCTTATAGATCTTGATGCTTATTGTTAAAGTAGCCTAATCCAGGTTTTCCATTGAAAAACACTTTTCAAACAACCCTACATGCTTTCCAAAAATTCTACATCATTTCTGATCATCAATATGTCAACAACATATACTCATCAGAAATTCTATAGTGCTCCCACTCACTTCTTTGGAAATACAAGTTTCTCATAAACTTTGTATAAACCTAAAATCTTTGATCATCTTATCAAAGTGCATATTCCAACTCCGAGATGCTTACTCCAGTCCATGGAAGGATCGCTGGAGCTAGCATACCTTTTAGCATCCTTAGGATCGTCAAAACCTTTCTGATTGTATCACATACAACCTTACCTCAAGGATATCGTCGAGGAAACAATGTTTTGACATCCTATCTGCAAGATTTCATAAACCATGCAGTAATTGCTAATATAATTCCAACAGACTCTTAGCATCTCTACGAATGAGAAAGTCTCATCGTAGTCAACTCCTTGAACTTGTCGGAAAACATCTTAACGACAAGTCGAGCTTTCTTAATGGCGATACTTACCATCATTGTATGTCTTCCTTTTAAAATCCATCTGTACCCAACGGCCTTACGACCATCAAGTATTTCTTCCAAAGTCATGGATCTTCTCTCGGATTTTATGGCCTCGAGCCATTCGTCGGAATCCGGGCCCACCATCGCTTCTCCATAGCTCGTAGGTTCATTGTTGTCTAGCAACATGACCTCTAAGACAGGATTGCGTACCACTATGAAGTAGTACGCGTCCTTGTCGACCTACAAGGTCCGGTAGTGACTTGATCCGAAGCATCATGATCACTATCATCAGCTTCCACTTCAATTGGTGTAGGTGCCACATGAGCAACTTCATGTCCCTGCTACACACTATTCAAAGTGACGGTTCAATAACCTCATCAAGTCTCCACCATCCTCCCACGCAATTCTTTCGAGAGAAACTTTTCCTCGAGAAAGGACCCGTTTCTAGAAACAATCCCTATTGCTTTCGGATCTGAATTAGGAGGTTTACCCAACTGTTTTTGGGTGTCCTATGAAGATGTATTTATCCGCTTTAGGTTCGAGCTTATCACGATGAAACTATTTCACATAAGCGTCGCAGCCCCAAACTTTCAAGAAACGACAGCTTAGGTTTCTCTAAACCATAGTTCACACGGTGTCATCTCAACGGAATTACGTGGTGCCCTATTAAAGTGAGTGCGGTTGTCTCTAATGCCTAACCCATGAACGATAGTGGTAATTCGATAAGAAACATCATGGTACGCACCGTATCCAATAGGGTGCAACTATGATGTTCGGACACACCATCACACTATGGTGTTCTAGGCGATATTAATTGTGAAACAATTTCCATAGTGTCTTAATTGCGTGCCAAAGCTCGTAACTCAGATACTCATCTCTATGATCATATCATAGACCTTTTATCCTCTTGTCATGAAGATCTTCAACTTCACTCTGAAATTACTTGAACCTTTCAATAATTCAGACTTGTGTTTCATCAAGTAAATGTACTCAACATCTACTCAAATCATCTGTGAAGTAAGAACATAACGATATTCACTGCATGCCTCAGCACTCATTGGACTGCACACATCAGAATGTGTTACTTCCAACAAGTTGCTATCTTGTTCCATCTTACTGAAAAACAAGGCTTTTCAGTCATCTTGCCTATGTGGTATGATTTGCATATCTCAAGTGATTCAAAATCGAGTGAGTCCAAACAATCCATCTGCATGGAGTTTCTTCATGCGTATACACCAATAGACATGGTTTGCATGTCTCAAACTTTTCAAAAACGAGTGAGTCCAAAGATCCATCAACATGGAGATTCATCATGCGTTTTACACCAATATGACTTACATGGTAGTGCCACAAGTAAGTGGTACTATCATTACTATCTTATATCCTTTTTGGCATGAAAATGTGTATCACTACGATCAAGATTCAATAGACCATTCCTTTTAGGTGCTAGACCATTGAAGGTATTATTCAAATAAACAGAGTAACCATTATTCTCCTTAAATGAATAACCGTATTGCGACAGACATAATCCAATCATGTCTATGCTCAATGCAAACACCAATAACAATTATTTAGGTTTAACACCAATCTCGATGGTAGAGGGAGCATGCGATGCTTGATCACATCAACCTTGGAAACACTTGCAACATGTATCGTCAGCTCACCTTTAGCTAGTCTCCGTTTATTCCGTAGCTTTTATTTCGAGTTACTAACACATAGCAACCGAACCGGTATCTAATACCCTGGTGCTACTAGGAGTACTATTAAAGTACACATTAACATAATGTATATCCAATATACTTCTATCGACCTTGCCAGCCTTCTTATCTACCAAGTATCTAGGGTAATTCTGCTCCAGTGACTGTTCCCCTTATTACAGAAGCACTTAGTCTCGGGTTTGGGTTCAACCTTGGGATTCTTCACTGGAGCAGCAACTGATTTGCCGTTTCATGAAGTGTCCCTTCTTGCCCTTGTCCTTCTTGAAACTAGTGGTTTCACCAACCATCAACAATTGATGCTCCTTCTTGATTTCTACTTTCGTGGTGTCAAACATCGTGAATACCTCAAAGATCATCTATCCCTGATATCTTATAGTTCATCACGAAGCTCTAGCAGCTTGGTGGTAATGACTTTGGAGAAACATCACTATCTCATCTGGAAGATCAACTCCCACTCGATTCAAGTGATTGTTGCACTCAGACAATCTGAGCACAAGCTCAATGATTGAGCTTTTCTCCGTTAGTTTGCAGGCTAAGAAAATTGTCGGAGGTCTTATACCTCTTGACGTGGGCACGAGCCTGAAATCCCAATTTCAGCCCTCGAAACATCTCATATGTTCCCTGACGTTTCGAAAAACGTCTTTGGTGCCTCAACTCTAAACTGTTTAACTGAACTATCACGTAGTTATCAAAACGTGTATGTCCGATGTTCGCAACATCCACAGACGACGATTGAGGTTCAGCACACTAAGCGGTGCATTACTCTCAGCAGGCTAAGAAAACTGTGTATCACTCTCAATTGCTGAATCTGAATAGATTGCTGCTGGATCTTGCTGCGCTTAGCTTCTATGGATGAAGCAAACTCTCAAGGACTATGGCGTCAATCTGAAACAAGTACCTCTCTTCTGCGACAACGAAAGCGCCATCAAGATTGCCAACAATATAGTCCAGCACTCGAAGACAAAGCACATTGAAATTCGTCATCACTTTCTCAGAGATCATGTCATGAAGAAAGATATTGACATCATTCACGTCAACACTGAACGGCAACTGGCAGATATCTTCACAAAGCCCTTGGATGAGAAAAGGTTTTGCAAGTTACGGTGTGAGCTAAATATCTTGGAATCCTCAAATGTCCTGTGATCAGGCACACATCCTAACACTTATGCAGGTTGATGACTTAGATGTGCAACACACGAAGTAAATTATATCTTCAATCAATGAAGACTTACATTTTGAGTGTGAATACATTAACATGGAATTTGACTTCGGAGCGCCACGATAATTGTGCGCCGTGTCTGGGTCTAATACTTCCTATACGGTGGGTAAAGCCACCACCAAATTTCTTGGTTTGAAGTGTTTCACTCATGGCGTTAATTTTGAAATATCTTCGCATTTGATTTGGCTTCAAATTTCAACTTATCTTCA
Organism: Triticum aestivum; assembly: GCF_018294505.1. Lineage (NCBI taxonomy): Eukaryota > Viridiplantae > Streptophyta > Magnoliopsida > Poales > Poaceae > Triticum > Triticum aestivum. The sequence continues at coordinate 428 of NW_025225712.1, read as the reverse complement.
TGATTTACTTCACTATGTTGATTTGATTGCTTTCTGATATACATACTAGTATTCTATCCTCTACAACATTCACTTATAGCTATGTCTTCATTGTTAAAACTTTTGAACTAAGTGAATGTGATCGGACCCTAATCTCTCTATGCTTTCTATCTCAAACTCTATCTGTCCAAATCATATGCATTCTATTGAAACTGTCAAATGTCTTCTCTGCATCCTTGTTAGCAGAAGACACAGAGACAAACATTAAGTCTGTTTTAAATGATTCATCCTTAGTGGTTGAAATCCGGAGAAGCCGGAACGACCATCCGACAAACTTGGCAGGCGTGGGAACGTGGGACAACTCTGAGTATGTTGCATGCTTGCCACGTGTCGCTCAGATGTGAACAGGCAGGGGCACCTGCGTAATTGCGCTATGCCACACACCTTCT
>NW_025225711.1:0-5332 GCF_018294505.1 Triticum aestivum | reverse complement strand
TTTTCTTACAGTCATTTCTTTTTTTAGGCCCAAGCCTTTTTGGTCTAATTCTTGTTTGGGCCTTGGCCTTTTTAGAGCCCAAGTTCTCTTTTTGCATAACTATAAACAGAAAGGCCTAGGTTTACAAGTGATCCACAAGCCCAGGTGCACAAGTGATCCACTTAACTTCACAGAAAATAAACAATAACTCCACAAGTGATCCATAACTTCACATAACTTCACAGGTTCACAAGATCACATAACTTCACAAGTTTCACAAAGTGCAACAAAATGCAACAGCTCTCAGCTAAGCCATCATAGGTTCAAAATGCAACAACTACCTTAGCTCAAAGACAAAGAGGTTCACCACACAGCCATCAAACTACCTTAGCTCCAAAGAGAGCCATCAAGTGGGCTAACTTCTCTTCCTGTTCTTGAGACTTCTTGCGCAGCAGCTCAAGTTCCTTGTCGCGTGCAGCTTCAGATTCTTCCGCCTTCATCTTGATTGCCGCCAATTCTTCTTGCACCAGGTCAGCTTGAAGCTCGGACCTCTCCAGCTTCTGCTCAAGGTCACGAACATGAGCAAATACTTCAGCAGTTGCTTTGCGGGAGTTGTTCCTAGATGACTGGAGCCCAACATTCGTCAGGAATGTTCTTTGCTTGACAGATTTCAACAGCACTTCTTCGAGAATTTGAGCAGTAGACTTTGGCTCTTCACCTTTTGGTACCGGAGCGTCCTTCATTTCTTCCATCTCAAGCTAGCATATGGAGGAAAATGATAGGCATTAGTGGAGAAACCAAACCAGCACACAAATGGATTATTTGAAGTAACCAAACCAGCACACAAAATCTATACAAGAAGATGATGACTAGTGACCTGGAGACATGCAATTGGAACAATATGATCGCTTCATTAAGCCTAGAATGGTGGTTCTATATAAGATGGCTTCCTGACTAACATTCATATCAAATTTCATCATGTCATAAAAAATGCAACAAATAGCATCAAAGCATGGAACACAGCATGGAACTATCTTCATTAAGATGTTCTAATATCTTCATTAAGCCTAGCATGGAACTATAAGCATGGAACTATCAAACAACATCAAAGCATGGAACTGGCTCTGAATCAAACAACATCAAATCATCAAAGCATCAAAGCTGGCATGGACAAAGCTGGCATCAAAACTGGCATGAATCAAACAGGGCATGGACAAAGCATGGAGTGACTTACTATAGCAGTCTTGACTGGCTCCGAAAACCCGTGCTTCTTGCTGTTGTGGGTGGCCTTAAACAAGTCAATCGCAGACAGCTCCTCACCCTTACGCTCTTCTTTCTGAAATGTTTTTCAACAAAAATCAAAATGTTATTCAGCAAGAATCAGAAATGTTATCCAACGAGGATCAAACGGTAAGGTCTCTAGAGAAAAGTTCTCACAGTGGCAAAAATGTGTGCTGTGTAGTGCCTGGAACCAGTTCTCTGATTGTACATGACTTTTTCTTGATACATCTTGTTCGACACATAGGTTTCCTACAAAAAAGCATACTGTCAGCATGATCTAGCACTAGCATATCATGTGTAGAACATAAAGCATCAAACAAAGCAGAGACAAACCTTGTGTCTTGGGGTAGACCACATCTCCACCAGAGCTTGCCATTCACCATTCGTCAGAGAAGGTACCGGAGACTTGATGCTGACTTTATTTGCGGCTACGGTATCAAAATACTTCTTCTTGATCTGATGGCGTCTGTTCTTTGAATTTCCAAATGTAGTTCTCCAATAGACTAGCATTTTTTTTGGTATAGCTTGAAGTGAGGAAGAACCGGAAGATAGTTTCTTGCAACGAGTCCACACTCAGAAGCAAGCTTTGCTGACTGCAGAGGCTTCTCTGGATGCTTCATCCCTTCGGCAATTTGGATAGGCACCTTGCTACCAAGCGACTTGGTGATCCTCTCTAGCCCTTTGCCCTTTCTAAGTCCAGTCTTGGTAGTCATTGCATCTGAAAATGAAATTGAACTCATAAATTAGAATAAAAATCGACAAATGCAGGAATCGAGAAAAGCATACATGATCATTCCATTTGGAAAATGCACTAGTAAAAGAGAGCATTGCAAAGGTCAACTTGCCTGATTAAAGCACAAGCTGCTGTTCTTCTTCATTGATGACAGCATTCCTGTCAATAGAAGGTGCAACAGGGTTGAGGTCTGTGTGGACAGTGCCTGCTTCATCAATGCAGATGGTTCCTCCTTCATCTAGGCAGACAGTGCCACTTCCATCCATGCTGAGAGTGGTTCCTTCATCCATGGGCGGCAACTCATCACCCATTTGCACCGAGGTCTCAGAGTCGATGCGCAGCAGACTTTCCTGATGGTCCGTCGCAGTCGCCATCTTTGCTTTCTGCCTTGTGACTCTATCAAGGGCAGGTTCATCAGGTTCTAGGATCCTCTTTTTTTGTCCTGGAGTTGGGGCCATCACCCTTCCTAGAGGCATTGCAGCAGATGTTTCTGAGCTCTTCTTCTTCTTGCTAACTGTCTTCTTAACACCAGGCCTCTTCGTCCTAGATTCCTTCAGTGCCTCGTATAAACAGCACGGAAAAAAGTATTAGATCACAAGAGAAATATGTGAGCACAAGGAATAACATAGCATAAAAGAACCCCAGCCCTCCAAGCAAGACAGAGTTTGCACCTTAATAGTCTTGCTCACTACAACATCATCCACTTCCTCTCCATCAATAACTTCATCCTCCTTAGGATTGTACTCTGGGTCATCATTGATAACTCCACTACCTTCTTGAACCTCATCACTTCTACCTTCCTTTACACCATTTGTTTTCCTAATCATCAACGCTATTGCACCGATGCCAAGGGACTGGAACATCCAATTGTTCCTCATGATATTTCTAGCCCTAACCTTCTCGTACTCGGTGAGAGGCTCTTCATTGCATGATAAAGGAAACATAACTATTAGGTGAATGTTTTGAATGCATGGACAGACAACCAAACATATCTTATGAAATTTTATTATCATTTAATCCTAGTTATTCAGGTAAGGAAGACTAATAGCACACATGCACAATTAAGCCAACTTATTCAGATTGCAGCAATACATTTCACTTAGCATATTAAGACACAGATTTTATGAAACTGATAGTATAACCACAAGGAGCAAGTTGCATACCAACGGTTGGCCTCACGTTTGACCTTGTCATCCTTGCTATGGATGATCTTGAGGTGGTGCTTGCAAAATAGAATAAACAACAATCAGATACAACAGGGATAAAGTAAAATGATGCACTTGTATCAATAAAGGAAAGCATTTGGACCATCATGCACATACACTGATGTACTGTTATTAATTAAGCAAACATGTAAGTGCACTAAACAAGCATGCATGTATAGTGGAAATATATGTACACTAAAAAAGCAAGCAAGCAAAGTGCTACTGATAGAAACAAGCAAGCAATGAAGAAAATTGAAAAGAAGCAAGCAAATACTATTGATACAAACCCTAATTAATAAGCAAGCAAGTATCTTCTTATCCATGTGCTACTGATACAAGCAAGTACTACTGATGGAAACCCTAATTAAGCATGTATGCTTGCAAGCAACATGTATGTTAGCAAGCAAGCAACATGAACTAGTGAATTGGTGTCATGTACACATGCTTAGACAGTCTAACAGCAAGCTAGACGAGTATATCATGAGGACCTTAAAAACAACTAGATGTTTCCACTAGTAAAGCATGAAACAACAGTACTTGCAGAAGTACAAAAGAAGATGAAAAAATTATTCTCAACTGCTCAATAAAGTTCCCGGTCTTTGCAACAACAACAAAAAAAGGCGAGAGGGCCACACGGGACGGCCTCTATGCAGATAAAGAAATGCTGATCTGAATCATGTAATTCCACTATAGCTTGGTGACTGAACACAGCACCGTCTACTTACTGTATGTGGCTTACATCATGACAGCATTCACTTGGCCATACATCTCATCAGAGAGATACGACATGAACATCAGGTTCAGAAACATCAGTGACATAGCGCCCCGCTCACAAGAGCGGTAAACACGCCACGAACCAGACCAACGCACAAGCACAATATAATCAAACGCACAGCAAATGCACCCATAACCTCAAAACAACAGGAATGGGCAGCATGAGAGGCCCTGAGGGGCACCTTCTCCAAGTGCTACTGATACAAGCTAAGTAACTAAATCATACACAAGCTACATGAACCAGAGGGATGTCTTCCTCAAACCTCATCCACTTCCTCATCCATCCCCATCCCCTAAAATCATGCACTTCCTCTGCATCAACATGAACCCTAAACCATGAGGAGGATCAAACAAACCACTAGGAGCTCCAGGAGTATTAAACAAGCATTTTTTAAGATTATGACATGAAAGATCCAAACAAATAAACAATATATCTGATAAACGGTGCAACATTTTAAACAGTAATAATAATAAGCATAAAAAAGCAATGTCTTGCAGGACATGCAATTACTGTCAATTGGGCATTTAAAAACCAGCAGATTTGTGCTTGGCTGAGAAGGATACTCCACTCAATCAGTTGCCATAAGCGTCTGCTTCCAATTCTACATTGCCACAAATGATCAGATCAAACTAAGAACTACTGGATGAGATCAGATCAAACTAAGAGCCTGCTTCCAATTCTCAGTGCCTTAAACCACCAGCACTACAAGTGCACAAGGACACGCATGCAACATAACCAACTGTGACCCAAGCCAAGCACCATGAGTGAATCTGGCGAGCATGTTCTGGATCAGAGGGTTCAAGCAGGGAGGGAGGAGAACAAGAAAATGAATCTGCGCGAATCCTAACCCTAGATCGACAAGAAAACGAATCCTAACCCTAGATCGACATGAACAAGAACAAGAACCAGGAGCTCGATGAACATGAACAAGAACCACCAGGAGCTCGTAGATCAACCCTAGATTGACCGAATCCTAACCCTAGATCACCGAATCCTAACCCTAGGTCGACTAGGAGGGGGATCTACCGAACCCTAGAAGATCGAGGTGAGAGGGGAGAGGAGAGGGGTACCTTTCGCCGTCGTCGATCGTTGATGATGTGGATGTAGTCGTAGCCCGGGCGGTCGATGTAGCTGTCGATGTAGCTGTCGTCGAGGGGAGAGCGATGGGTGGATTCGTCGTCGGGGTGAGCGGCGCACCGCGGCGCGACGGGGAGGTGCAGGGGCGTGCCGGGGTGGCACGGAGCAGGGGACAGAGTGGGAGCGGGGCGGCGCGGAGCAGGGAGGGGCGGCGCAGCGGCGTGGCGGAGCGGGGCGGCGCTAGGGTTGCGGGGTGGGGAATGGGAGAGGGAGGTGAAATTT
>NW_025225710.1:0-11486 GCF_018294505.1 Triticum aestivum | reverse complement strand
CCGTGAGGGGAGGGGAGGGGAGGAGAGGAGAGGAGGGAGGAGGAGGTCGCCGGAGAGGAGGAGGGTAGAGAAGGGAAGATGGAGTGGAGGAGTGGAGGAGAGGGGGAGTGGAGGAGAGGTGGAGTGGAGGAGAGGTGGAGTGGAGGAGAAGAATGAAGAGGTAAGGAGGAGAGGACACGTCCAGCCATATATACGGCATAGTAATGGCGCACCGCGGGCAGGTGCGCCATTAGTAACTTTTTTTTTATTTTTTTGATTTATTTTGAATTTTGAAGGCGGGAATACTCTAATGGCGCACCATGGGCGGGTGCGCCATTAGTAACTTTTTTTTATTTTTTTGATTTATTTTGAATTTTGAAGGCGGGAAGATACTAATGGTGCACCACGGGCAGGTGCGCCATTATTAACTTTTTTTATTTTTTTGATTTATTTTGAATTTTGAAGGCGGGAAGATAGTAATGGCGCACCATGGGCAGGTGCTCCATTAGTAAGTTTGAATTTTTTGAATTTTTTTGCCTCTCCAGATCTTAAAAGCCCCGTATCTTTTTTTCTGTTAGGTTTTTTCGAGTAGATGATTTTTCATATAAAAAACTTTTCATCCGAGTTCGTATGCAAAAGTTATGCCCATTTTTACAAATTCTCGAGAGATTTTGCAAAAAAGTCGAAAATTCATGTTTCTAAATTTTGCTAACAACTAGACCACATATCACATGGGAATGTTATTTTCTTTTATTTTTTTGACATTTCTATCATTTTCTTTTATTTTTTTTGAAACTGAAAAGGCGGTCCAGGGGGGTGCATTCGGGGGAATGTTTGGGCCAAAGTACTAATGGCGCACCGTAGGATGGTGCGCCATTACTAGTTCAACTAGTAATGGCGCACCACTCCCAAGGTGCGCCATTAGTAGTTTTAAAAAAAATAAATTTTTTTTACTAATGGCGCACTGTGGGATGTGTTGCGCCATTAGTATTTGCACACTAATGGTGCACCAACACATGGTGCGCCATTAGTATTTAGTAATGGCGCACCACATGTACTGTGCGCCATTAGTGTCCATCCCATCAATAGCCCTTTTCCTAGTAGTGACTAGCTCGTGAATCAAAGATGGTTAAGTTTCCTAGCCATAGACATGAGTTGTCATTGTATTAACGGGATCACATCATTAGGAGAATGATGTGATTGACTTGACCCATTCCGTTAGCTTAGCACTTGATCGTTTAGTATGTTGCTATTGCTTTCTTCATGACTTATACATGTTCCTATGACTATGAGATTATGCAACTCCCGTTTACCGAAGGAACACTTTGTGTGCTACCAAACGTCACAATGTAACTGGGTGATTATAAAGGAGCTCTACTGGTGTCTCCGAAGGTACTTGTTGAGTTGGCGTATTTCGAGATTAGGATTTGTCACTCCGATTGTCGAAGAGGTATCTCTGGGCCCTCACGGTAATGCACATCACTATAAGCCTTGCAAGCAATGTGACTAATGAGTTAGTTGCGGGATGATGCATTACATAACGTGTAAAGAGACTTTCCGGTAACGAGATTGAACTAGGTATTGAGATACCGACGATCGAATCTCGGGCAAGTAACATACCGATGACAAAAGGAACAACATATGTTGTTATGCGGTTTGACCGATAAAGATCTTCTTAGAATATGTGGGAGCCAATATGAGTATCCAGGTTCCGCTATTGGTTATTGACTGGAGACGTGTCTCGTTCATGTCTACATAGTTCTTGAACCCGTAGGGTCCGCACGCTTAAAGTTCGGTGACGATTTATATTATGAGTTATGTGTTTTGATGTACCGAAGGTAGTTCGGAGTCCCGGATGAGATCGGGGACATGACGAGGAGTTTCGAAATGGTGGAGACATAAATATCGATATATTGGACGACTATATGCGGACATCGGAAAGGTTCCGAGTGATTCGGGTATTTTTCAGAGTACCGGAGAGTTACGGGAATTCGCCGGAAGGGTCAATGGGCCTTCATGGGCCTCAGTGGAAATAGAGGGCAGCAAGGAAGTGTGGGGTGCGCCCCCCTAGGCCCAAACTGAATTGGTTTAGGGATTTGGGGGCCGGCCCCCTCTTTCCTTCTCCCCTCCTCCTCTTTCCTTCCCCTGCTAGATGGACTAGGAAAAGGGGAACCTACTCCTAGTAGGAGTAGGATTACCCCTTGGGGCGCACCCTATGAGGCCCCCGCTCCCTCCCTTTGCTCCTTTATATATGGGGGCAGGGGGCACCTCTAGACACAACAATTGATCATTGATCTCTTAGTCGTGTGCGGTGCCCCCCTCCACCATATTCCACCTCGGTAATATTGTAGCGGTGCTTAGGGGAAGCCCTGCGTCGGTAACATCATCAACACCTTCATCACGCTGTCGTGCTGATGGTACTCTCCCGCAAAGCTCTGCTGGATCGGAGTTAGTGGGACGTCATCGAGCTGAACATGTGCTGAACTCGAAGGTGCCGTACGTTTGGTACTTGGATCGATCGGATCATGAAGACGTACGACTACATCAACCGCGTTGTGCTAACGCTTCCGGTTTCGGTCTACGAGGGTACGTGGACAACACTCTCCCCTCTCGTTTCTATACATCACCATGATCTTGAGTGTGCGTAGGATTTTTTTTGAAATTACTAAGTTACCCAACAGTGGCATCAGAGCCTGGTTTTATCCGTAGATGTTATATGCACGAGTAGAACACAAGTGAGTTGTGGGCAATACAAGTCATATTGCTTACCAGCATGACATACTTTGGTTCGGCGGTATTGTTGGATGAAGCGGCCCAGACCGACATTACGCGTACACTTACGCGAGACTGGTTCTACCAACGTGCTTTGAACACAGGTGGCTGGCGGGTGTCAGTTTCTCCAACTTTAGTTGAACCGAGTGTGTCTACACCCGGTCCTTGAGAAGGTTAAAACATCACTGACTTGACGAAATATCGTTGTGGTTTTGATGCGTAGGTAAGAACGGTTTTTGCTCAGCCCGTAGCAGCCACGTAAAACTTGCAACAACAACGTAGAGGACGTCTAACTTGTTTTTGCAGGGCATGTTGTGATGTGATATGGTCAAGACGTGATGAGATATAAGTTATTGTAGGAGATGATCATGTTTTGTTGAAGTTATCGGCAACTGGCGGAAGCCTTATGGTTGTCTCTTTATTGCATAAGATGCAAGCGCCAAATAATTGCTTTACTTTATGCTATGTGATAGCAATTGTTGCAAGAGAAATAGTTGGCGAGACGACCATGTGACGACACATTGATATAGATCAAGATGTGGAGATCATGGTGTCGTGCCGGTGACGATAGAGATCATGACAGTACTTTGGAGATGAATATAAAAGGCGCAAGATGATCATGGCCATATCATGTCATATATTTTGATTGCATATGATGTTTATCTTTTGTACATCTTATTTTGCTTAGTTGGACGGTAGCTTTATAAGATGATCCCTTACTAAATTTCAAGGTATAAGTGTTCTCCCTGAGTATGCACCGTTGCGAAAGTTCTTCGTCCTGAGACACCACGTGATGATCGGGTGTGATAGACTCTACGTTCAAATACAGCGGGTGCAAAACAGTTGCACACGCAGAATACTCAGGTTAAACTTCACAAGCCTAGCATATGCAGATATGGCCTCGGAACACTGGAGATCGAAAGGTCGAGCGTGAATCATATAGTAGATATGATCAACATAGTGATGTTCACCACTGAAAACTACTCCATCTCACGTGATGATCGGACATGGTTTAGTTGATTTGGATCACATGATCACTTAGATGATTAGAGGGATGTCTATGTAAGTGGGAGTTCTTAAGTAATATGATTAATTGAACTTTAATTTATCATGAACTTAGTCCTGATAGTATTTTGCAAATTATGTTGTAGATCAATAGCTCGCGTTGTTGCTTCCCTATGTTTATTTTTGATATGTTCCTAGAGAAAAACTATGTTGAAAGATGTTACTAGCAATGATGCGGATTAGATCTGTGATCTGAGGTTTATCCTCATTGCTGCACAGAAGAATTATGTCCTTGATGCACCGCTAGGTGACAAACCTATTGCAGGAGCAGATGCGGACGTTATGAACATTTGGCTAGCTCAATATGATGACTACTTGATAGTTTGGTGCACCATGCTTAATGGCTTAGAATCGGGACTTCAAAGACGTTTTGAACGTCATGGACCATATGAGATGTTCCAGGAGTTGAAGTTAATATTTCAAGCAAATACCCGAGTTGAGAGATATGAAGTCTCCAACAAGTTCTATAGCTAAAAGATGGAGGAGAATTGCTCAACTAATGAGCATGTGCTCAGAATGTCTGGGTACTACAATCGCTTGAATCAAGTTGGAGTTAATCTTACAGATAAGATAGTGATTGACGGAGTTCTATAGTCACCATCACCAAGTTGCTAGAACTTCGTGATGAACTATAGTGTGCAAGGGGTGACGAAAAAGATTCCCGAGCTCTTCGTGAAGTTGAAATTGACAAAGGTAGAAATCAAGAAAGAGCATCAAGTGTTGATGATTGACAAGACCACTAGTTTCAAGAAAAGGGCAAAGGGAAAGAAAGAGAACTTCAAGTAGAATGACAAGCAAGTTGTCACTCACGCGAGGAAGCCCAAAGCTCAACCAAAGCCTAAAACTGAGTGCTTCTACTGCAAAGGAAATGGTCACTGGAAGCGGAAATACCCTGAATATTTGGTGGATAAGAAGGATGGCAAAGTGAACAAGGGTATATTTGATATACAGGTTATTGATGTGTACCTTACTAGTGTTTATAGTAGCCCCTGGGTATTTGATACTTGTTCGGTTGCTAAGATTAGTAACTCGAAACAGGAGTTACAGAATAAACAGAGACTAGTTGAGGGTAAAGTGACGATGTGTGTTGGAAGTAGTTCCAAGATTGATATGATCATCATCGCACACTCCCTATATTTTCGAGATTAGTGTTGAACCTAAATAAATGTTATTTGGTGTTTGCGTTTAGTATAAATATGATTAGATCATATTTATTGCGATACGATAATTCATCTAAGACAGAGAATAAATTGTTATTCTGTTTAATGAATAAAACCTTCTATGGTCATACACCCAATGTTGATGGTTTATTGAATCTTGATCATGGTGATACACATATTCATAATATTGATGCCAAAAGATGCAAAGTTGATAATGATAATGCAACATATTTGTGGCACTACCGTTTGGGTCATACCAGTGTAAAGCGCATGAAGAAACTCCATAAAGATGGACTTTTGGAATCACTTGATAATAAATCATTTGATGCTTGCGAACCGTGCCTTTTGGGCAAGATGACTAAAACTCCATTCTCCGGAACAATGGAATGAGCTACTGACTTGTTGGAAATAATACATACTGATGTATGCAGACCAATGAGTATTAAGGCTCATGGCAGGTATCGTTATTTTCTGGCCTTCACAAATGATTTGAGCAGATATGAGTATGTATACTTAATGAAACACAAGTCTTAAACAGTTGAAAGGTTCAAAAAATTTCAGAGTGAAGTGGAAAATCATTGTAACAAGAAAATAAAGTTTCTATGATCTGATCGTGGAGATGAATATTTGAGTTACGAGTTTGGCCTTCAGTTAAAATAATGTGGAATAGTTTCACAAACTCATGCCACCTGGAACACCACAGCATAACGGTGTGTCCGAACGTCATAACCGCACTTTATTTGATTTGGTGCGATCAATGATGTCTCTTACCGATTTACCTATATCGTTTTGGGGTTATGCATTAGAGATAGCTGCATTCACGTTAAAATAGGGCACCATCTAAATCCGTTGAGACGGCACCGTATGAACTATCGTTTAGCAATAAACCTAAGTTGTCATTTCTTAAAGTTTGGGGGTGCGATGCTTATGTGAAATAGTTTCAACCTGATAAGCTCGAACCCAAATCGGATAAGTGCGTCTTCATAGAATACCCAAAGGAAACTGTTGGGTACACCTTCTATCACAGATCCGAAGGCAAAATATTCGTTGCTAAGATGGATCCTTTCTACAGAAGGAGTTTCTCTCGAAAGAAGTGAATGGGAGGAAAGTAGAACTTGATGAGGTAACTGTACCTACTCCCTTATTGGAAAGTAGTTCATCACAGAAAATGGTTCCTGTGACGACTACACCAATTACTGAGGAAGCTAATGATAATGATCATGAAACTTCAGATCAAGTTACTACCAAACCTCATAGGTCAACTAGAGTAAGATCCGCACCAGAGTGGTACGGTAATCCTATTCTGGAAGTCATGTTACTTGACCATGGTGAACCTACGAACTATGAGGAAGTGATGATGAGCCCAGATTCCGCAAAATGGCTTGATGCCATGAAATCTGAGATGGGATCCATTTATGAGAACAAAGTATGGACTTTGGTTGACTTGCCCGACGATCGGCAAGCCATTGAGAATAAATGGTTTTTCAAGAAAAAGACTGACGTTGATGGTAATGTTACTGTCAACAAAGCTCGACTTGTTGCGAAAGGTTTTCGACAAGTTCAAGGGGTTGACTATGATGAGACTTTCTCACCCGTAGCGATGCTTAAGTCTGTCCGAATCATGTTAGCAATTGCCGCATTTTATGATTATGAAATATGGCAAATGGATGTCAAAACTGCATTCCTGAATGGATTTCTAGAAGAAGAGTTGTATATGATGCAACCAGAAGGTTTTGTCGATCCAAAAGGTGCTAACAAAGTGTGCAAGCTCCAGCGATCCATTTATGGACTGGTGCAAGCCTCTCGGAGTTGGAATAAAAGCTTTGATAGTGTGATCAAAGCATATTGTTTTATATAGACTTTTGGAGAAGCCTGTATTTACAAGAAAGTGAGTGTGAGCTCTGTAGCATTTCTGATATTATATGTAGACGACATATTGTTGATTGGAAATGACATAGAATTTCTGGATAGCATAAAAGGATACTTGAATAGAAGTTTTTCAATGAAAGACCTCGGTGAAGCTGCTTACATATTGGGCATCAAGATCTATAAGATAGATCAAGACGCTTGATAAGATTTTTCAATGAGTATATATCTTGGCAAGTTTTGAAATAGTTCAAAATGGATCAGTCAAAGAAGGAATTCTTGTCTGCATTACAAGGTATAAAGTTGAGTAAGACTCAAAACCCGACCATGGCAGAAAATAGAAATAGAATGAAAAGTCATTCTCTATGCCTTAGTCATAGGTTCTATAAAGTATGCTATGCTGTGTACCAGACCTATTGTATACATTGCTCTGAGTTTGGCAAGAGAGTACAATTTTGATCTAAGAGTAGATCGCTGTCCAGTTTGGCAAAGGAGTACAATTTTGATCTAAGAGTAGATCAATGGACAGTGGTCAAGAATATCCTTAGTGAGGACTAAGGAAATATTTCTCGATTATGGAGGTGATAAAAGATCCCGTCGTAAAGAGTTACATCGGTGCAAGCTTTTACACCGATCCAGATGACTTTAAGTCTCAATCTGGATACATATTGAAAGTGGGAGCAATTAGCTAGAGTAGCTTCGTGCAGAGCATTGTAGACATAGAATATTTGCAAAATATATGCGGCTCTGAATGTGACAGACCCGTTGACTAAACTTCTCTCACGAGCAAAACATGATCATACCTTAGTACTCTTTGGGTGTTAATCACATATCGATGTGAACTAGATTATTGACTCTAGTAAACCCTTTGGGTGTTGGTCACATGACGATGTGAACTATGGGTGTTAATCACATACAGATGTGAATATTGGTATTAAATCACATAGTGATCTGAACTAGATTATTGACTCTAGTGCAAGTGGGAGACTGAAGGAAATATGCCCTAGAGGCAATAATAAAGTTATTATTTATTTCCTTATTTCATGATAAATGTTTATTATTCATGCTAGAATTGTATTAACCGGAAACATAATACATGTGTGAATACATAGACAAACATAGTGTCACTAGTATGCCTCTACTTGACTAGCTCGTGAATCAAAGATGGTTAAGTTTCCTAGCCATAGACATGAGTTGTCATTTGATTAACGGGATCACATCATTAGGAGAATGATGTGATTGACTTGACCCATTCCGTTAGCTTAGCACTTGATCGTTTAGTATGTTGCTATTGCTTTCTTCATGACTTATACATATTCCTATGACTATGAGATTATGCAACTCCCGTTTATCGGAGGAACACTTTGTGTGCTACCAAACGTCACAACGTAACTGGGTGATTATAAAGGAGCTCTACAGGTGTCTCCGAAGGTACTTGTTGAGTTGGCGTATTTCAAGATTAGGATTTGTCACTCCGATTGCCGGAGAGGTACCTCTAGTCCCTCTCGGTAATGCACATCACTATAAGCCTTGCAAGCAACGTGACTAATGAGTTAGTTGCGGGATGATGCATTACATAACGAGTAAAGAGACTTGCCGGTAACGAGATTGAACTAGGTATTGAGATAGCGACGATTGAATCTCGGGCAAGTAACATACCGATGACAAAAGGAACAACGTATGTTGTTATGCAGTTTGACCGATAAAGATCTTCGAAGAATATATGGGAGCCAATATGAGCATCTAGGTTCCTCTATTGGTTATTGACCGGAGACGTGTCTCGGTCATGTCTACATAGTTCTCGAACCCGTAGGGTCCGCACGCTTAAAGTTCGGTGACAATTTATATTATGAGTTATGTGTTTTGATGTACCGAAGGTAGTTCAGAGTCCCGGATGAGATCGGGGACATGACGAGGAGTCTTGAAATGGTCGAGACGTAAAGAGGAGTGATTCGGGTATTTTTCAGAGTACCGGAGAGTCACGGGAATTCGCCGGAAGGTTCAATGGGCCTTCATGGGCCTTAGTGGAAATAGAGGGCAGCAAGGAAGTGTGGGGTGCGCCCCCCATAGGCCCAAACCGAATTGGTTTAGGGCTTTGGGGGTCGGCCCCCTCTTTCCTTCTCCCCTCCTCCTTTTTCCTTCCCCTCCTAGTTGGACTAGGAAAAGGGGAACCTACTCCTAGTAGGAGTAGGATTACCCCTTGTGGCGCACCCTATGAGGCTGCCGGCCCCCTCCCCTTGCTCCTTTATATACGGGGGCAGGGGGGCACCTCTAGACACAACAACTGATTATTGATCTCTTAGTCGTGTGCGGTGCCCCCCTCCACCATATTCCACCTCGGTAATATCGTAGCGGTGCTTAGGCGAAACCTTGCATCGGTAACATCATCAACACTATCATCACACCGTCGTGCTGACGGAACTCTCTCGCAAAGCTCTGCTGGATCGGAGTTCGTGGGACGTCATCGAGCTTAAAGTGTGGTGAACTCGGATGTGCCATACGTTCGGTACTTGGATCGGTCGGATCATGAACACGTACGACTACATCAACCGTGTTGTGCTAACGCTTCCGCTTTCGGTCTACGAGGGTATGTGGACAATACTCTCCCCTTTCGTTGCTATGCATCACCATGATCTTGAGTGTGCGTAGGAATTTTTTTGAAATTACTACGTTCCCCAACAACTATTTAGTAGAAAAGTAGTATGATAGTAATGGTAACAGTGGCAAAAGTAAAGATAATAGCTTTGTAGGAATTGTAACAGTAGCAACAGAAAAGTAAATAAGCGAACCACAATATATGAAAAGCCCGTAGGCATTAGATTAGTGATGGATAATTATGTCGGATGCGATTCCTCATGTAATAGCTATAACATAGGGTGACACAGAACTAGCTCCAGTTCATCAATGTAATGTAGGCATGTATTCCGAATATAGTCATACGTGCTTATGGAAAAGAACTTGCATGACATCTTTTGTCCTACCCTCCCGTGGCAGCGGGGTCCTAGTGGAAACTAAGGGATGTTAAGGCCTCCTTTTAATAGAGAACCGGAACAAAGCATTAGCACATAGTGAATACATGAACTCCTCAAACTATGGTCATCACTGAGAAGTATCCCGATTATTGTCACTTCGGGGTTGTCGGGTCATAACACATAATAGGTGACTATAGACTTGCAAGATAGGATCAAGAACACACATATATTCATGAAAACATAATAGGTTCAGATCTGAAATCATGGCACTCGGTCCCTAGTGACAAGCATTAATCATAGCAAAGTCATAGCAACATCAATCTCAGAACATAGTGGATACTAGGGATCAAACCCTAACAAAACTAACTTGATTACTTGGTAAATCTCATCCAACCCATCACCGTCCAGCAAGCCTACGATGGAATTACTCACGCACGGCGATGAGCATCATGAAATTGGTGATGGAGGACGGTTGATGATGATGACGGCAACGAATCCCCCTCTCCGGAGCCCCGAACGGACTCCATATCAGCCCTCCCGAGAGAGATTAGGGCTTGGCGGCGGTTCCGTATCGTAAAATGCGATGAAACTTTCTCTCTGATTTTTTCTCCGCGAAACAGAATATATGGAGTTGGAGTTGAGGTCGGTGGAGCGTCAGGGGGCCCACGAGACAGGGGGCGCGCCCAGGGGGGAGGGTGCGCCCCCACCCTTGTGGACAGGGTGTGTGTCGGTGTTAAAACCGGTGGAGCTCGGGTAGGGGGTCCCGATCTGTGCGTCTTAGGCTGATGGTAACAGGAAGCGAGGGACACAATGTTTACCCAGGTTCGAGCCCTCTCGATGGAGGTAAAACCCTACTTCTTGCTTGATTAATATTGAAGATATGTGGAATAGAAGAGTAGATCTACCATGAGATTGTAGAGGCTAAACCCTAAGAGCTAGCCTATGATGGTATGATTGTAATTGTGATCGGCCTTCTATGGACCATGCTCTCCAGTTTATATAGACACCGGAGAGCTAGGGTTTACATGGAGTCGGTTACAAGGAAGGAAACATAATATCTGGATTGCCAAGCTTGTCTTCCACGCAAAGGAGAGTCCCATCCGGACACGAGCCGAAGTCTTGAGTCTTGTATCTTGACGCTTCTATAGTCTGGACGACGAATACAGTCCGGCTGTCCGGATACCCCCTTATCCAGGACTCCCTCAATAGCCCCTGAACCAGGCTTCAATGACGACGAGTCCTGCGCGCAGTCTTGTCTTCGGCATTGCAAGGTGGGTTCCTCCTCCGAATACTCCAAGGTGATTATCGAACACGTAGGTTGTGTCCGGATCTGCGAGATGATCTTCACACATCCATAGCATAATTCCGTTCTACAGGAAATCTTCGTACGTCGTGCCCTTGTATCGTGTCGGTGTACTAGAATAGGGGTACCCTAGTACCCCGAACTTGTGCACGGGCAGTTGCAGCACCCCGCGGCAAAGGCTTGCCGGGTGATCGCCAAGATCCCCCAAGGTTCCCTTGGAGCCATCCAAGAACAAAGTATTTAAGCTAAGGAGACAAGACCCCGGCAAGAGGAGCTTGCCGGGAACGCCAACCAAGGCGCTCCAATGAACTTGCCGCGACACACCACGCGCTCCGGCAAGGCAACAAGGCCCCGGCAAGAGGAGCTTGC
>NW_025225709.1:7768-12317 GCF_018294505.1 Triticum aestivum | reverse complement strand
GATACCGACGATCGAATCTCGGGCAAGTAACATACCGATGACAAAGGGAACAACATATGTTGTTATGCGGTTTGACCGATAAAGATCTTCGTAGAATATGTAGGAGCCAATATGAGCATCCAGGTTCCGCTATTGGTTATTGACCGAGAATAGTTCTAGGTCATGTCTACATAGTTCTCGAACCCGTAGGGTCTGCACGCTTAACATTACGATGATAGTTTTATTATGAGTTTATAAGTTTTGATGTACCGAAGTTTGTTCAGAGCCCGGATGTGATCACGGACATGACGAGGAGTCTCGAAATGGTCGAGACATAAATATTGATATATTGGACGACTATATTCGGACACCGGAAGTGTTCCGGGTGTTTTCGGAGAAAACCGGAGTGCCGGAGGGTTACCGGAACCCCCCGGGAGAAGTAATGGGCCTTATGGGCCTTAGTGGAGAGAGAGAGGGGCAGCCAGCATGGGCCGCGCGCCCCCTCCCCCTCTGGTCCGAATTGGACGAGGAGAGAGGGGGGGGGGGCGGCGCCCCCCTCTTTCCCTCTCCCTCTCCCCCTTCTTTTCCCCCTCCTAGTAGGAGTAGGAAAGAGTGAGTCCTACTCCTACTAGGAGGAGGACTCCTCCTCCTTGCTCCTTTATATACGGGGGCAGGGGGGCTCCCTAGAACACACAAGTTGATATACGGATCGTTCCTTAGCCGTGTGCAGTGCCCCCCTCCACCATATTCCACCTCGGTCATATCATCGCGGAGTTTAGGCGAAGCCCTGCGCCGGTAGAGCATCATCATCGTCACCACGCCGTCGTGCTGACGGAACTCATCCCTGACACTTTGCTGGATCGGAGTCCGAGGATCGTCATCGAGCTGAACGTGTGCTGAAGTCAGTGGTGCCGTACGTTCGGTACTTGGATCGGTCGGATCGTGAAGACGTACGACTACATCAACCGCGTTGTCATAACGCTTCCGCTTACGGTCTACGAGGGTACGTGGACAACACTCTCCCCTCTCGTTGCTATGTCATCACCATGATCTTGCGTGTGCGTAGGATTTTTTTTGAAATTACTACATTCCCCAACAATGTTGAGACTCCGTGATAGCTTCCACGAGGTAGCTAGCAGGAGCCGTGAAGACAGGCTCCAGCTGAAGCTACTCGGTGGAAGCCACGCTGCTTCTCTGCTGAGATGGCGGGGTAGCTTCGGCAGGTCGCTTGCTTCGAACAGCATCTCATTCCTCTAGCTTATGTACCCTTGCGTGCAGCTCCTGCAGTCGCTCTGCTCCACCTTCCTCCTCCTCTCTTGGCATTTGTAACTGCCTGCGTCCGGAAACCCATCCTTCCACGGAACGGAGCTTGGCATGCCTCGTGTCCGTCTAGGGTGCTCAGGATTCCCGAGGGCCATTGTGAGCTCGTCTTTCTCTCTATCTGGAACGAATGTCCCTTCCCGCGCTGCGTTAATATAGTGCTGAAGCTTCGTGAGGGGTATTTGCAGTTGCTCCCTCATCGAAACGCACTTCCATGTTACAGGGTCCAAGGTTCCGCCAACCCCGAAGAACCATGTCCGGCAACGGTCTGGCCAGTTCAATGTCTCTGGTCGTTCTCAGCCTTGGCGCACATTGGTCGGGCTTTGAGGTAGCCACCTGACCCCGTGTGATGGTGATGCTCCTTCTTCACAGCATTTATCTTGTTTACCGCTGACATCTTCTTACTCCTCTCCGATGTCTTGTTGGCCACAAATGTGTCCCATTGATCTCTGAGCTTCTCGTACCGGCCGATGAATTCTGGTGTCTTTTCTTTGTCGACAAACTTTGCTTTCAGGTCATTCTTCCACGTCCTGAATAGATCTGCCATCTTCTTGAGAGCAAAGGACTTGATCAATGGCTCTATAACTGGATTCTCCGGATCCTCCTCTTCCGGTAGGGTGAAATTTACCTTCAGCCCTTTCCAAAGATCAACTTTTTGTCTATCTTCGACAAAAGAAACTTGAAGCTCTTCATCCTTAGGCTGATTCCATAGCTCTATGCTGATCAGGATCTTGTCCCTAACAAGAACCCCGCACTAAGCAGTAAATGCCTCCTTGGTCCGAAGGGTTCAATCGGTTGGCCAACGCGCACGATTGCTGTGATCGTGAACCTTTCATCTGATTGCAACTTTTTCTTTGGGCCTTGTCTCTTTATTGAAGTTGTGCTCGATCCGGAGGGCTAGAAATAATAAGAAAGATGAGAGTTAATATGTGTAGATACCAAAACAATGAATGCATCAATTAGCTATAGTCAGCACATGCTTAATTAATATATATATACCTGGCTGGACTCTGTTCGGTCACCGGAGCCGTCATCACGGCCTCCTTCTTGCACAGGCATTCAGTCAACAATCACGATCTCCTCCGTTGTTCGAGGACCGTAGCCTGCTTCTTCACCCTCTCCTTCCAGACCATCGGTTTCATTGAGATACGACATGACATCAGTTTCGGCTGTGATTATGTCCCCCAACACCCGTTCTGCTTCCTCGTCTCGGCCGTGCTCCATAGTTTCTGCAAATATTACAACATGGCAATTATTATACAAACATGACAGATGGATATATTAGTGGCAAACGTATACATAGCTATAGCTATTCACAACAAGGAATTATATTAATTAATGGCATCGACGCTTCTCTAGGGTTTGGGGTGGCCTCGGCAACGCTTAAAGGGTTCGGGGTGGCCTCGATGACAAGACTCTTTTAACTTGGTAAAGGAGGGGGTATATCGACAACGACAACATATATACATGGAAAAAATGTTACGAGGAGGGGGTATATCGACCCCCCCTCATGTTGAAGTTATTGGGGAGGGGGTATATCGACCCCTCCTGTCGTGGTTCTAAGTATGACAGTAGAATAGGGGGTAGGTATGGAGAGGCAAGATCCTAGCTATGGAGTAGTTGTATACGCAAGAGATTTACGAGTTCAGGCCCTTCTCGAAGGAAGTAACAGCCCTACATCTCGGAGCCCGGAGGCGGTCGACTGGATTATATGCGTATGAGTTACAAGGGAGCGAACCCCTCTGCCAGTAGAGGGGGGTTGCTTATATAGAGGATGCCAAGACCCCAGCCAGCCCACGTAGCGGAGGGTTTAAAGTACATTAAGGCCTGGCGCTACCGGTAACGCCTTACATAAAGTGTCATCATGACCATAAAGACTACTTAATTACAGACCGTTTGGATACAGAGTGGCTCTTGAACTCCTGGTGGTCGAGTGAGTCTTCATGGTCGAGTGTCTTCAAGTCCGTCGAGTGGAATCCCTCTAGGTCGACTGGAAGACGGTTTTTCCATGACCCTACCCTAGGTACATGACTTCATCACCCCCCCCTCATGTCGAAGATATCGGGGAGGGCGTATATTGACCCCCCTCATGTTGAATTCCCGAGAGAGTTAGGAACCGGAGGGGGACTCCTCCCCCCTCATGTCTGATGAGTTTTTACTCCCTCTCTCCCATGAAACATTCATCAAACAAACTTAATACGAGTTTTAACAGAAAACATTCATCGAACAAAATTACAACAGAAAAAATTGACCAAGTTTTCATATATCATCATCATCATCTACTACAAAAATATTGACATATTCTTTACATATGAACATACAAACATTTGCATATTCGACAATAATATCACCAAAAAAAATCTATGAACATTAAAAATTCTAACTTTTGCATATTCCTAGAATCCTCGAACCCTCGACCATAGAACCCTGAACCCTCGACCCTAGAACCCTAAAACTCTCGAACCCTCGACCCTCGAACCCTCGACCCCTCGACCCTCGAACCCTCGACGACCCTCGAACCCTCGACCCCTCGACCCCCTATTCCTCCTCATGTCGAAGTTATCGGGAAGGGGGTATATCGACCCCCCCTCATGTCGAAGTTATCGGGGAGGTGGTATATCGACAACGACATACCCGATAAAAAATAAGAAGTGGAAGAAGAAGAAAAAAAGAGGAGAAGAAGAAAGCAATAGAGAGAGGAGAAGATCGAAAAAAAGAAGAAAAAAAAGAGCAGAAGAAGAAAGGAATAGAGGTGAAGAAGAAAAAATTAGAAATTACTCTATTTTCTTCTTCTTATCTTCTATTCCTTTCTTCTTCTCCTCTTATTTTTCTTGTTTTTCTCTTCTTATTTATTTCTCCTCCTCTTCTCCATTTTCTTTTCCTTCTTCCTAAACTAAACATAAACTAAATTAATCCTAAAACTAAACGAAACTTCTCCTCCTCCCTTTTTCTTCTTCTTTTTTTTCATCCTAAAACTTTATGGACAAAATTACAACAGGAAAAAACAATAAAAATTCTATGAACAAAATAAAAATTCTATTAAAAATGACATATTCTTTGCATATGAGCTTACAAAAATTTGCATATTGAACAATAATATCACCAAAAAAAATCTATGAACAGAAAAAAATCATAACTTTTGCATATAAACATACATACATCATCGTCATCATCAGCATCTACTACAATATAAACAAAAAAAATCTATATATGTGAACAGGGCTTTCGTGTCGTCGGCGTCGGGGCGGGC
>NW_025225709.1:5740-7603 GCF_018294505.1 Triticum aestivum | reverse complement strand
GAGGTGAGGCGCACAGTGCAGACGAGCGGCGGCGAGGTTGGGACAGGGCGCTCGGCATGCGCGACGGCAAGGTCGGGGCAGGGCTCGGCGACGGTGAGGTCGGGGCAGGGCTCGGCGACGGCGAGGTCGGGGCAGGGTGCGTCGAGGCCGGGGCAGGGCGACGGCAACGACGGAGACGGAGGACGGGGGCGGCAGCCTGGCGGCATCGATGTCGTCGGGGCGGCAACTGCGAGATGAGAAGTGAAATTTTTCACAAGTCTTGCTTATATACACGACGCATTGGTACCGGTTCGTGGCACCAACCGGGACCAATGCACCCCTTTAATCCCGGTTGGTGCCAACAATCGGAACCAATGGGCCTTACATAACGGCGTGGTGGTGGGAGATTAGTCCCACCTCGCTAGCTAAGAGAGAGCCGCACCTGTCTATAAGGTGCGGTGCGCCAACCCTCTCGAACTCCTCTCTAAAGCAGGCTTTCGGGCCTAATCCGTCTTTGTGTGCCTGTGGGCCTACTGGGCCTACTACGGGCCTGAATCCTGGCCCATTGTTGGGTTTCTAGTCATATTCAGGCCGTGGTGGCCCTTTAGGTGGCACTTTTTTTGTTTTATTTATTTTATTTTGTTTCTACTTACATCAAAATACTTACTAGTTTTTCAGTGATTCTTTTTGCTTTTAGGTAATAAAAATTATAAAGTTACTGTTAGTGCCATTTGTTTGCTAATTTGAATAGTTTAAATTTGAAATTTTGAAAATTTGTCTGAATCACTAGTTTTTGAATAGCTTTACTATAAAAATAGATTTTTGAGTGATTCTTTTTTCCTGCTATTTAATATTATTGTGTTTTATCATTATATTCAAAAACATATTTTATTATTTTAGTTTCTAACAAAAAATTCTTTATGATAATTCTTTTTGCTATTAAAGTTTCTAACAAAAAATTTCTTTATGAAAATTCTTTTTTCTTTTAGTGTTTTGAACAGAAAATACTTTGATAATTTTAGTTTTATAAATTTATATAATTTTAGTTTCAATAATACTAGTGGTTTTATAAAAGTTTGTTTTGTTTTTACTTATTTTATTAAAGTTTATTTTGTTTCTACTTATTTATTTTCTTTTCTTTTTTGCTTCTTTTATTTATTTTATGAAAATTCTTTCTTTTTTTCTTTATTTATTTTATTTTGTTTCTACTTACTGTTGCTACTTTTATTTATTTTAGGACAGGGATAACTGGCACATGTGTGCCCGTTAGGAAAATTACCACACGACCATTAGAAGGCAACCTGCCTGCTCGATCGCCCTCCTTCGGTCGGTGGCCCGCTTGCTCGGTCGAGCGTTCCTTCGGTCGGTGTCCCGCTCGCTCGATCGAGCGTTGAGGCTAGTTGGCTCGATCACTCCGCTTTGATCGAGTTGTGAATGCTTTCACCAGTTTTTTTCTTCTGATTTTTATTTTCAGATCGGTTTTCTTATTTTCCCGGTTTTATGCTGGTTAGTGTAGGAGGAAAAGAAAAAGAAATAAACCGCTCACAAGGAGCCTTGAACTCAAGTCTACTAAATAGTCACTACACCCAATAACCAACTCGGCCATCCTACCTTGTTATCCACAGTACGTGAACAACGGAACTTGAATTCTTCTTCTTTTTACCATGTACACAAAAAGGTTAATTTTAGCCTTGATAACTTTGGCATGAGCAGCATGATAACTATGACATGTGCATCATGATTACTTTAATATTAACACCTGGTAACCAAAAAATTGACATGATAAAGCGGGTAAATATATCATGAGAAGGTCGGTAACTATAACGTCAGAAGCACGATAGGTATAACATGTGTACCATGGTAAGTTTGCACAAAGTTTAACCC
>NW_025225709.1:0-5444 GCF_018294505.1 Triticum aestivum | reverse complement strand
TATGTTTGAACAACTCCCCTTCCCGGGTGAAAGTTATCATGATGGTTTGAGCGTAGGTTATTAGGAGTATGATTTTGAGAGGAAGCATGGTGGCACACAAAAATCGGGTGACAAAAACATGAAGTTTCGGCATACTAGGTCCCATATTTCAAAAATTACTGCGGTGTTTACATATACTTATCAAGTTTTCAGTTCGTATATTACCATGCTATTTACACATAAGTGGCCTTTGGGTAATTTTTTTCAACAACTTTTTTCCTCCCTAGATCAAAACTTACCGCGGTGTTTGTGCAAAATATCAAGTCTTCTGTTTATGTATTACCATTCTATTTACACATAAGTTACCGGCGTTATTTTTTCCTCCAACTTTTTCTCCTAAGGTCAAAAGTTACCGCAGTGTTTTTACATAAGTTATCAGGTCTTGGGTTCATATATTACCATGCTATTTGCACACAAGTTACCGAGGGTATGTTTTTCAACCACTTTCTTCTTTGGTCAATGTTACCGAGGTGTTTTTACACATGTTATCAGATCTGCACTTTGTATATTATCATGATATTCACACGCACGTTACCGTGTGTATGTTTTTCAACAACTTTTCCCCTTCGTAAACTTTTTTACTGTGGTGTTTATACGTAAGTTATTATGTATGCAAATTATATATTACACATAAATTATAGGGGTATGTTTTTGAACAAATTTCCTCCTTGATCAATGTTACCGCAGTGTTTTGTACATCATTTATCGGGTATGCGGGACGTATATTACCATACCGTTTACACATAAGTTAGTGAGAGTATGTTTTTCGACAACTCTTTTCCCGTGTTAAAAAGTTACCATGATGCTTTGCATGTAAATTGTCGGTTATTCGGTGCTTATATTACCACATTATTTACACAAAAATTACTGGGCCACGTTTTTTATAGCCATCCCCTCGGGATCAAATGTCGATGCCAGCTATGTGGAGAGTACTAGTGCGGCCAGTATGGGGGTGGTTGTTGGGAACTCATCTCGTGAAGTTATTATTTCTAAGTGGGACTTTCTGGGTCAGTGTTGCAGCGTGAATGAAGCTGAGCTACGTGCTTGTCTGGCCGGCCTTTATATAGATATTACTCTTCACCAGTCTGTTATTTTGGAGACTGATTGTGCTTCTATCCGTTCTTCCCTTGCAAATGAGAATCTTGACAGGTCTCCGCTCGTTGATCTGAAGAAAGAAGCCTTGAGTATATTGAGGATGCTCAAGAATTTTAAAATTGCGAAAATTAATCGGCAAGCCAATAAAGTGGCTCACGAAATTGCGAAGTCTAGCTTTATAAATAAATCTGATGGGATTCTTCTTAATAGTGTTTCGCCCTGTGTGCCGAATTTTGTAATGAATGATTGTAATAACATTATTAATTAATTAATATAGGGGGGTGTTAAAAAAAGTTATCGTGATGTTTGTACATAGGTTATCAAGCCCGTGAAATGTAAATTATTATCCTATTTACACATAAGTTAACGGGGTTATGTGTCTTAACAGAAAAATTCCGAGGCCAAAATTACCATGGTGTTTGCGCGTAATTTATCAGGTCTGCGGTCCGTATATTACCATGATATTTACACAGAATTTATGAGTGTATGTTTTCCCTGGGTCAAATCCCCTCGGTGTTTTGCATAAATTATCATGTCTATAGTGCATATATTACCATGTTATTTACATAGAAATTAACGGGATTATTTTTCAGCAATAGTATCATGGGTCGAATGAAAGTTATCAGATCTGTCGTGTATAAATTATATTTCTATTTACATAGAAATTATCGAGGATATATTTCTACATCAGTTTTGATACGTCAAAGTTAGAATGATGTTTTATGCGCAACTCATTAGATATTAAAAAGTACCCCCGTCTCAAAATAACTATCTCAAGCTCAGATAACTTTGACGCTTATTTCGGGACGGACGGAGTAGTACAAACGATGCACCGGAGAAGTGAAAAACAGGAAAACACTGACTTTTCCTTTGTTTTTGAGCCAAATATTAACTCTTCCTAACTAGGCCTCTACCCATCAATGGGCCCAGCCCAACTCCTTTTTCACTCTGAAGCCCACCGAAGATGCTGTCTTCAACCTCCAACCAACGAACATTTATCTGAAAATTAAAAACAAAAAAGAACTCCCAATTACCCATTATACTTGATAATTTAGACTACGAATCACATCGACTTCAACATGAATTTTATAGATCTCTTCATTACGAATCCATTTCAGTTGAGTACACAACTTATTGTTCAAAGATGGAGGAGATCGATGCAAGTGTCCTATCTTGACGTCGGCGCCAGCCGGAGCCTATGGCTGTGGGGACGAAGCTCGGGAAGCGGCAGCAGCGGCTGCTATGGCCGAGACGGGTGAAGGACGTGGCCGTGGATGCACTGCAGGGGAGATAGGAATCACATGGAGATGGTGATGGAGCTCCTGCTCCGGCGGGTGTTGGCCGTGGAGGAGCTGTTCGTCGGAACAGCGGGCAATGATGGCGACTTGAGGAGGCGCTGGTGCTCGAAGGGGTGAAAGGGAACGACCGGGCCGATCGAAGCTGGTGACGGCGTGCTCGCGAGGCCGTAGCTCGGCCCTGTGCATAGGAGTTTGAACGCTCATGGACGGACGAGAGGTAGATCCATCGGTTGCCAAATTTTGCAATCTGCCACAAGGTTGCCACATACATATTTCGTTTATTTTATTATAGTTCATTTATTTTACTTTATTAAAGTTTATTTTGTTTCTACTTATTTATTAAAGTTTTTCTGTTTGTACTTATTTATTTTATTTTGTTTCTACTTATTTATTTTATTTTATTTTTTTGCTTTATTTATTTATTTTATGAAAATTCTTTTTGTTTTTAATGTTTCACACACAAAAGCCCTCTCCCCTGACTGGTTCATTGGTCCCGATTCGTGGCTTGACCCGGTCCTAGAGACCATCCTTTGGTCCCGGTTTTGGCCACCAACCGGTACCAGTGGTGGTGGGCCAGGAACAAGGCCCATTGATCCTAGTTCGTGCCACCAACCGGGACGAAAGGGGCTAGACGAACCGGGGCCAATGGCCCCACGAGGCCTGGCAGGCCCCCTGGCCTCACGAACCGGGACCAATGGGCCCATGGGTATCGGTTCGTGACCGAATCGGGACTAATGGGCTTATCTGACCTGAACGTATGCCCTGTTTTCTACTAGTGGGCCCCACCATCCATGGTTGCCGCTCGTGTTTGGGTCGTGGCTCCCATGAAGGCCGGTTGTAGCTCCCCTTGACAACGGATGTAGCTCCTGCTGTGAATGGTTGCAGCTCGCGTTCCGGTTGTCGGGGAAGAAGAGGATGCAGCTTCATGTCCATGGAAGCAGCTCCCGCTCGCATCGGCTCCGGCGCCCCCTCAGCCACTATCACCGGCGCTGAGATTTTTGGGATTCAGAGAAAGAGAAAGAGAGAACTGCGGTGGGAGAGGAACTGGACAGACACGCGTGGGGTTGGGGATAGGTACGGGATGTGGGGATAAGTTTCTATGCCTCTATGGTAAGCGGTGGCACATGGGTCCCATGTGTGTGTGCTCTGCGCGAGGAGGTGACCGGCCCAATTTCGGCCGGCTGACCGGCTACAAGTGTTTACCTTTTCCAAGTTGTTGTTTGATATATATACCTTTTTGGGGGGTTGAATATATATTTAATGCACATGAACATTAATTAGTTTTACAAGCACAAAAACTTGTAAGAAAGATGCTGGACCATTTTTTACAAACCCTCTTACCGAATTTTGTCTAGCTTACTACTTCCTCCTAAACAAATGTAGGATGTTTTTGTTTTTTGGGAGGAGTAGAGATGGCGGATAAGCGTCCTTCTGGATCAAGCTCGGGGGCTGCCTCTCAACGGGGTGGTGGTCAGCGTGCCCTGGTACCTCAACGCCGACAGGGCGCGACCAATTCTGGTAAAGACCCTGTTCCTGTGCAGAAAACCAAATCTACTGCGTCTACTGCCTCCTCCTCTCAGATCCCTGCTCCAGTTGTGGTTGCTGAAATAGAGCAGGTTCTTGACCCCAAATATAAGGATATGATTTGCTTCAATTGTGGGGGCTGTAACGCCCTCGATGCGGCTATAGCTCCCACGTGTCGAGGCACGACTTAGAGACATAACCGCATTGAAAGCAATGTCGCAAGTTAGGCAATCATTACAACATCCCATGTAATACATAATAAAAGGGGGAGATACAATAGTTGGCTTACACTCGCCACGTCACATCAGAGTGCATAAATAACATCCATCAAACAAACACTCATGGCCCGACTACGGCGCCAAAATAGAAAAGAACCCAACATGCGACAAGGTCCTGAATCGATCCCCAACTAGGCACCACTACTGATCATCGGGAAAGGAAACATAATAACGCTGAGAGTCCTCGTCGAACTCCCACTTGAGCTCGTACTCGTCACCTGGAGCGGAATCACCTGGACCTGCATCTGGAGTTGTAGTATCTGTGAGCCACAGGGACTCAGCAATCTCGCACCCTCACGATCAAAACTATTTAAGCTCATAGGAATGGATAAGGCAAATATATGTGGAGCTGCAGCAAGCGACTAGCATATGCGGTGGCTAACTTATACACAAAAGAGAGCGAGAAGAGAAGGCGAAGCACGAGCGAGAAGCTAAAGGAACATCCTGCGCACGCATAACTCCAACACCGTGTCCACTTCCCGGACTCCGCCGAGAAGGGGCCATCACGGTAACACACACGGTTGATTCATTTTAATTAAGTTTAGTTCAAGTAATCTACAACCGAACATTAACAAATTCCCATCTGCCCATAACCGCGGGCACGACTTTCGAAAGTTCAATCCCTGCAGGGGAGTCCCAACTTAGCCCATGACAAGCTCTCACGGTCAATGAAGGAATAGACCTCCACCCGAGACATTCCGATCAGACTCGGTATCCCGGTACAACAAGTCATTTCGACAAGGTAAAACTAAACCAGCAACACCGCCCGAATGTGCCGACAAATCCCGATAGGAGCTGCACATATCTCTTTCTCAGGGCACACTCAGATTGTCCTAGGTACGGGTAGGCCAGCCCAGAGTTGCCCCTGGTAGCCACCGGTAGCTGACAGGTGGACCAACACTCAGAGGAGCACTGGCCCGGGGGGGTAAAATAACGATGACCCTTGAGTCTGCAGAACCCAAGGGAAAGAAAAGGCTAGGTGGCAAATGGTAAAACCAATGTTGGGCATTGCTGGAAGAGCTTTACTTAAGACGAACTGTCAAGGGGTTCCCATAATAGCCCAACCGTGTAAGGAACGCAAAATCCGGGAACATAACACCGATATGACGGAAACTAGGGCGGCAAGAGTGGAACAAAACACCAGGCATAAGGCCGAGCCTTCCACCCTTTACCAAGTATATAGATGCATTAATTAAGTAAGGTATATTGT
>NW_025225708.1:12600-40867 GCF_018294505.1 Triticum aestivum | reverse complement strand
ACATTGATTTAACCGTGAATACTCCAGACTTAGTCAACTTCCAACGCAATTCATCGGGTTGTTGAGAAAGCTGGATGTCCATCAGTCTCCTAACTAGATGGAGCCATTCTTCCCAACGATTGCCCGCTAGCACTCGTCTGAACTGAAAATTAAGGGGGGTAGATTGGAAGACCGAAGCAACGACCACCTCCTTTCGTTGAACAATGCGATACAACGAGGGATATTGGATGGCCAAGGGTGTGTCACCGAGCCAAGTATCCTCCCAGAAACGTGTACTTGTGCCGTTTCCAACAACAAACTTTGTCCTATTAAAGAATGCCTGCTTGACCTTCATGAGACCCTTCCAGAAAGGCGAGTCAGTCGGCCTTACAGAGACCCGTGACAAAGTTTTTGACTGGAGGTACTTGCCGCGAAGGATCTGTGCCCACACAGCATCAGTCTCCGACGAAAGCTTCCACAGCCACTTGCTAAGAAGGCATTTATTCTTAATTTCGAGATTCTCAATACCTAGACCCCCTTGGTCCTTCGGTCTACAAATGATGTCCCACTTAGCAAGTCTATACTTTCTTTTAAGCTCATCACCCTGCCAGAAGAATCGTGATCTATAGAAGTCCAGTCTCTTCCTAACACCAACTGGTACCTCAAAGAACGAAAGAAGAAACATTGGCAGACTCGTGAGTACCGAGTTAATTAGGATTAATCGGCCTCCATATGACACAAGCTTGCCCTTCCAGCAGCTCAGTTTCTTCTCAAATCGGTCCTCAATGCACTTCCATTCTCTGTTTGTTAGCCTACGATGGTGGATAGGAATCCTCAAGTATGAGAAAGGTAGCTCTCCCAACTCACATCCAAACAATTGCCTATAAGCATCCTGTTCATCTTTGGCCCTACCAAAACAGAACAACTCGCTCTTATGAAAGTTTATCTTTAACCCGGTCAATTGTTCAAATAGGCATAAAACCAGCTTCATATTTCTTGCCTTAGCCAAGTCATGCTCCATAAAGATGATTGTATCATCAGCGTATTGTAGGATAGAGATACCCCCATCAACAAGATGAGGCACCAATCCACCTACTTGACCATTTTCCTTAGCCCTTCCTATCAGAACTGCCAACATATCTACCACAATGTTAAACAAGATAGGGGACATCGGGTCTCCTTGTCGGAGGCCTTTATGTGTCTGGAAGTAATGACCTATGTCATCATTAACTTTAATTCCCACACTACCTTTTGCGTAAATGACTGTACCTGTCTGCGCCAGGCTTCATCAAACCCTTTCATATGCAAAGATTGTTGGAGAAATGGCCACTTTACCTTATCATACGCTTTCTCGAAATCCACTTTAAAAATCACTCCATCTAATTTTTTGGAGTGGATTTCATGGAGCGTTTCATGCAGGACTACCACCCCTTCTAGGATATTTCTGTCTGGCATGAATGCGGTTTGGGACTGTTGCACCACAGAATGCGCAATCTGTGTGAGCCTGTTGGTCCCGACCTTGGTGAAGATTTTGAAACTAACATTAAGGAGATAGATCGGCCTGAATTGCTCAATTCTGACCGCATCCGTCTTCTTAGGCAGTAGTGTGATAGTCCCAAAATTCAAGTGGAATAATTGAAGCTGTCCAGAGAATAGATCATGAAACATAGGTAATAACTCCCCCTTAATAATGTGCCAGCACTTCTTATAGAACTCGGCCGGGAAACCATCCGGTCCGGGAGCCTTATTATTTTTCATTTGTGCAATGGCATCAAAAACCTCCTTCTCCGAGAACGGGGCAACCAGAAGCTCATTATCAGCAGCCGAAAGCTGAGGTACATCCTCAGTTCTGGACTCATCTAGGGACACCATGTTATCTTTCGGTGGACCAAATAACTGCTTATAATAGTCGGTGATGTATGTTTTTAGGTTATCTTGACCTAAAATCGTACCCTCGTCCTGCTCAAGCTGAAAGAGTCGCTTCTTTCTGTGCTTGCCATTAGCAATTAAATGAAAAAACTGAGTATTCGCGTCCCCCTGGACCACTCTACGTACTTTAGCACGTAAAGCCCACTTCAGTTCTTCTTTGCGGAGTAGTTCTTTTAACCGCTTCTCCGCCTCATTTTTAACCTGAAGCTCTGCAGGTAATAAAATATTGGACTCGGCTTTTATGTCCAGGTCATGTATAAGATAAAGGAGTCTATCCTTTTCAATCTTATACACACCGTTAAGGTGCTTAGCCCAACCCCGCAAGAAGCTTCTCAAATTCCTAATCTTATTCTGCCATCGCTCAATGGGAGTTTTGCCTCGAACATCTTTAACCCATTCCCTGGCTATCAAATCTAAGAACCCCTCACGTTCGAACCATGACGTCTCAAATGAGAAGGTGTTCTTATTACCCACGTGGTTCGGCTCCCCTGAGTCCACGAACAATGGGGTATGATCCGATATTCCCCTCGAAAGAGCTTGCACCGTAACCAACGGGAATTTTTGTTCCCACTCCACGCTTGCAAGAACCCGATCAAGTTTTTCGTAGGTTGGGTTAGGCAGAGCGTTGGCCCATGTAAACTTTCGGCCCGAGAGCTCTATCTCTCTCAGATCCAAGCTTTCAATAATGGTGTTGAACATGAAGGACCATCTGCCGTCAAAGTTATCATTGTTCTTCTCGTCTCGCCTCCGGATGATATTGAAATCACCTCCAACTAAAATCGGTAGTTGTTCTGACCCACAAATTTGAACGAGGTCTGCTAGAAACTCCGCTTTAAACTCGGGCTGCGCGGCACCATATACCGCTACCAAAGCCCAGTTAAAGCCATCCGTCTTAGACCTAACTCGAAACTTAACCGTGAAGTCACCCATCACTACACTACGGACTTCAAGTGAGTCGCATCTCACACCTAGTAAGATACCCCCCGATCTTCCTCGCGGAGGTAGGCAATGCCAATCGAAATCAATACCACCAACTAGTGAGAAGAGAAACTGCGGTGCAAAGTTATCTCTACCCGTTTCTGATAGAGCAACAAAATCTAGCTTCTGCTCTAGAGCTGTCTCAGCCAGGAATCTTCTTTTAGCCAAGTCCTTAAGACCTCTGCTATTCCAAAAAATTCATCTCATGGTTCATCATGGAATTTTTTTGTGGTTCGAATCCTAGCACTCCTACGAACTGCGGAATCGGGATAAATCTTCCGTTTCCACTTACGCTTAGGTTTATTAAGCTCAGTCACCCGTTCCTCATGACCGGGTTCACAAATATTGCTAGCTTCATTCTGTAGGGGCACATCATCTTCCTGAGCGTCATGGTTAGTGGGTGCTAGATCCTCACACAGACTATCAAGCACTCTAACTCCTAATGCATTTATCTCATCATCATTCATTGGTTTAACTGCTGCAAGATTATGAATAGTCTCTAAAGTACGTTCCGCCTCCAGGTCTAATATATCATTCACCGAATTGGTAATTTCACTATCCGTAGCACCTAGTGAAACTCCTAATTGGTTTGCATTATTTATAATGTCCTCATTAGAAAAATGCAAAAGGGAATTAGACAAGTTGACGGACATACCAGAAGAAAAAGCAGCATCCTGAAGCTTGGCCGCCCTCATAGCGCACCGCTGCTGCATATCGTCCGCCTCCGGGACGTCGAGGATGCGAGCACTCATTCGTCTCCCCTTGGAGATAGGGTCCGGGATCCCACCAAACGCGATCACCTCCTCCCTAGTATAACCTGGCACCGAAACTCTGGCAGGCGGTGCCGAAGTCACTAGAGAAGGCGTCTGCGGGCTCCCGATCCCCTTGGACGAGTGCCTCACACCAGGCATCGGGGAGGAGTGTAAGACAGGGGCCTCCTGCCCGCGGTCTCCTCCCGCCCCAACCGGCAGCTCAGACGGGAAAGCCATCGGTGAGGTGGTCCTCCTGACCATCGGAGAAGAGGGTGGAGACCGGGCCTCCTGCCCTGGCGTCCCCCCTCCCGCATCAGCAGCCACAGTGGTTGCCACCACCGTCGCAGAAGGAGTCGAGGCCGCCTGCCTCGAGGTCCCTCCAGCAGCCGGAGCCGACCCCCTCGGGGCCGACGCCACCGATGACACCTGCATCGGCCTCGGGACGGGGGGAGAGAGGACTCCATGTCCTGAACCCCCTCCCCCACACCCCATCGCCCCCGCGATCGCCGACACCGAAGTCGCGTCCGCGGGAGTCTGCAGTCCAAGAGAACCATCACCATGCCTCCACGCCGCATCGCCTCCCAAAGAACTCGCCTGACGAGTAACAGACACACCAATCTCCCTCACAAACTCCAGTGAAGGAAGCGTGCGCTCGAGATCATCACCCGACTCCACCCTATCACTCCAAAGCCTGGGAGGTGCCGAGGCTGGCTCGAAAGACCCAAAACGCAGAGTAGTCATAGGCACCGTTGGGGGCGCTGCATGCTCAATCCCGGTCCCATCCCCGGGCACCTGAGAAGAACCATTAGACCCCTCACGCATGTGCTCATCAGACGGTGCCCCCTTGGCCCCGGCATTGCCATCACTGTCTTGCATGTCAACATCGTTACCATTAACCGGATCATCAAATAAATCCGTGTCCTCAAACTCGATATCTAGCGGGAACACCACTCCCCTGTAAGTCCAGTTAACCTTATCGGGTACGAACTCAATATCCAGAACACTCACTAATATCCGGGCCACCCCATGGGCACGTGTGAAAGCCATATCCACTTTTTCCGTCTTCCCCACCATGATACCCATACTAGCTACCACTCGAGCGTCCTGCAGAGGCTTAGAAGGAGCCCCTGTAAACCTCAACCAGACCTGCGTCAGCGGCTTCCCCTTAGGCTCAACCTGCTTCCACTCATGGAACTCTAGGATACACGTAGTACCGGGAACCCGACACAAGCCAAAGCTCAACAATCGCTGCAAATCCTCCACAGATGGGAACTCAACCTTAAAAGACCTGTCCTTGATAAGCACCAATTCCCATCGAAAATCCCCGGGAGCCAACTCCTGAAGCCTCCTCACAATCTGTGCCTCAGTCACCTCGCCCTAGGTTGCTTTCACAATCCCGGTAATCAAGCTCAGGGTATCCTCCGGGACCTCTCTCGCCACCGGGGACTCAAAAAACATGAGCTCAGCATAATAGACTCCATAAATGTTCAGCGTCGGAGGCAGGTCACGCATCAACGGGCACTCCCCGGAGTCATGTACAGTCTTGCCACACGTCTCGCATAACTGGGCCACACATTCAGCAATGAAGTGACCCTTCTCACCGCAGCGGTAACAAAGCATCCGTTCCTTCTTTCGTGCATATTTGGACGCCCTTTCAGTAGCCTCGTCTACCATCCCAGCCTCAGGAACCTCGACCGTAACCACGGCGTTCGTCACCTCCATCGCCTGGGACTCGGTGGGCGTATGGTCAACCTCCGCTGTGGACGCCTCGGGATCAACTGCCTTGGGCGGGGGTGGTCGGCGGAATCTCCCACGGCCCCCACCCCGACCACCACGATGGCCACGAAAGCCTCCTCTCTGACGGTGATCCGGACCGGAAGCCCCCTCGACGAAACCTCCTGTCGGGCCGAGAAACGGTCTCTCAGCCGACCCGTCACTCTGCCAGGCATAGCCACGGCCACCACCCGTGGATGAAGACCCACGATGCTGTCCAACTCCATACGCATCAGAACCATCATCCCCCCACTGACCTCAGGGTGGACCAAAGGACTCTGTAGTGTTGGGACTCTGTCTCGTTTGCACCGATCCCGACCGATCTTGCGCGGGCCGCGCGACGTAGTGCGGCGGAGGCTTGGCACGAGGCTGGTTGCCGATAGTTGGCGTAGCTCCTGAAGCACTACCCCGAACCGGTGCTGCCGCGCCCGGCGCCGAAGGCCGAGTCCCGCCCCGACCCGCGGCCGGCTGCACAACGAGCGCCACGCCGGGTGCTGGGGGCCGAGTCCCGCCCCGACCCACAGCCGTCTGCATGGCAACCGCGCCTGGTGCCGGAGGACGCTGCCCACCCCGACCGGCCGAAGGCAGCTGCTGCACATATCCTGGCCGCTGGGTACCAACGCCGCGACCAGGGAAGGCTGGTGCCGCGCCATCACCCGCCGGCTGCCTCTGGCCAGCGGGCACTGGTGCCCCACGTCCGGCGGCCTTAGCACTCAGCATCGCAGCCCCATCCCGACGTGAAGGAGCCGCCGCAGCCCCAGTCATCGGCGGCGCAGCCCCATCCCGACCTGAAGGGGCCGCCGCCGTGGTTGTTTTGGCCGGCGGCGCTGCCGTCCCACGGCCAGCCATACCCTGGAGAGGTGGGATCCTCTTCGCCCGACCCGCACCGCACAGTGGGAAGCCCGGAATCCCACGCCTAGGAGCCCTAGCGATAGCAGCCGACGGCGCGGTAGCGGAGGAAAGAGCAATCGCTGCGTGCGTGCATGGAGTATCGCTACGTGAGAGACTCGGGACCGGTCCAGCCTGGGCCACATACCCAGCCGTCCCAGGCCCATCTCCTCGCATCTCCGACCGACACAAAGTCGGCCCATCGCAGCCCACCAAGTAATTCAAACGAGCCGATCGCATCTCAGCGATCTGGGAGAGCCCTGCGGACGCCATGGCCGCCGCCGGCGCAAGACGCTCGCCCCTCTGCTTCCTGTTCTTTCGTTTCTTAACAGTAATCCATGAATCCGGCCTAATCTTGTCGAAAAGAGTAAGATTTGGAAGGCGAACCTTAGGTAAAGGGCCCTTCCATGGCCTGACCGCCGATGCCGCATTCCTCCAATGAACGACACGTCGCACCAGCTCCTTCCTCTCGTCCGGATGAAGCCCCACCCGCGCCGGATCCTCCACCGGCACTACCGTGTCTACGGTCTTGGCCACATCATCTTCATCATATCCTGCATGAAAAAGATCGCATATCAAATCCGAAGGTGTAGGCGAGTGCGGCGAACCTTCTGAGCCTTCGTTGTCTCCGGCGTCATCTTCGTCGTACGCCTCCAAGAGAGCCCAAAAACGGCCCCCGATGCCTGCCCGCGCAGCCGCCGCGGAGGGACACGGCGCGGCGGCGGCCTCCGCGGTCCCCCGGGGATTCGCTCTAGGAGTCACCCGGGGAGTCGCCCCAGCCATAGCCCAGCTCGGTCGTAAGTGCAGTCACACATATATAGTATACCTTGCTCTCATCTACGTAGGAGATCGCGCCTTTAGACATCTAGCTAGTAGAGCTTTGCATCGATCATCCATTAATGGTGAAATGCATGGGTGCCTTGCAAGCCCTGAGCTTGGTCCTACTTACCTCACTGGCCATGTCGGCGCCATCCGGCTACCGCTTGGCGCTCACCCACGTCGACTCCAAAGGCGGCTTCACCAAGACGGAGCTCATGCGCCGGGCCACGCATAGAAGCCGCCTCCGGGCGCTATCGGTTATGACGCAACCTCGCCCAGGCTCCACTCTGTTCAAGTCGAATACCTGATGGAGCTGGCCATCGGGACGCCGCCGGTGCCGTTCGTCGCCCTCGCCGACACCGGCAGCGACCTCACCTGGACGCAGTGCCAGCCATGCAAGCTGTGCTTCCCGCAGGACACGCCCATCTACGACCCCTCAGCCTCGTCCACCTTCTCCCCGTTGCCCTGCTCCAGCGCCACGTGCCTGCCCATATGGAGCCGGAACTGCACCCGAAGCTCGCTCTGCCGGTACCGCTACGCCTACGGCGACGGCGCCTACTCGGCTGGCATCCTTGGCACGGAGACGGTCACGCTTGGCTCCTCTAGCGCACCCGTCTCTGTCGGCGGCGTGGCGTTCGGCTGCGGCACCGAGAACGGCGGCGACTCGCTCAACTCCACCGGGACGGTCGGCCTCGGCCGCGGGACTCTATCGCTCCTGGCGCAGCTAGGCGTCGGCAAGTTCTCCTACTGCCTCACCGACTTCTTCAACTCTACTCTGGATAGCCCATTTTTGCTGGGCACCCTGGCGGAGCTGGCCCCCGGGCCCGGCGTCGTGCAATCGACGCCGCTAATGCAGAGCCCGCAGAACCCGTCGCGGTACTTCGTCTCCCTCCAGGGCATATCACTCGGCGACGTCCGGCTTCCCATCCCAAACGGCACATTCGACCTGAGTACCGACGGCACCGGCGGGATGATCGTGGACTCCGGGACCACCTTCACCATCCTCGCGGAAAGCGGTTTCAGGGAGGTCGTCGACCACGTGGCGCAGGTGCTTGGCCAGCCGCCAGTGAACGCCTCCAGCCTGGAAAGCCCTTGCTTCCCAGCTCCGGCCGGTGAGCCGTTTTTGCCAGACTTGGTGCTGCACTTTGCCGGCGGTGCGGATATGAGGCTGCATAGGGACAACTACATGTCCTACAACCAAGAGGACTCGTCCTTATGTTTGAACATCGCCGGGACGACGCATGAGTCCACGTCCGTGCTGGGCAACTTCCAGCAGCAGAATATACAGATGCTGTTCGACATGACCGTAGGGCAGCTGTCATTCCGGCCCACCGACTGCAGTATGCTCTGAAGATTGAATCAACCATTTATATGCTGAACAGTGGATATCCTTCATGCTTTGACTTCTGGCCCATGTGATCAACGAAACAGTGAATATCGATCCTTCAGATTTGGTCAATGTGTTTGTGCAAAGTCCCGTTGAAGAATACTCTTTTGGCCCAAAGTTTTCAGTCATTCTATCAACGATTTGCTCGTAAGAGGTAGATTATGCAGTGATTCTGCCGGGTTTGAGGTCCATTTGTTAATGTGTAACTTCGTCAACAATTTGGCACATGGAAATTAAAAAGAAGAACATGTTTCCTTCATTTACTTCCACTAGTATAAGAAAATTAATACTAGCTAAGGTATATAGTCTACCTGTTATATAACCAGGCTCCAACTCGGAATTGCAGAAAGACCGCTATCAGGCCTTGACCTGCATTCTGGATGGTCAGTCTGGTTATAAGGGTCCCGTAGCATGCATTTAAGCCAGCAATTTACAGCAGAGAAAAGCTGCACCATGTTAAACATATCAAGTTCGAAATATTAAACTGATCGATAAAATGTCAATCTGGGAGCAACCTATCAAGTACTGTACCTAATCATCTATGTGGAGCAAAATAGCATCTAGTCATCTATACAGCACACCACTTTTCTTTTGAACATGTTAAACAATGTTGAAATAGCCTAGCCTAGTCTTGTGAATGATGATGAGATTAGTCAAATATATCTGTTTATATTGGAACTAGATTAGAGTAGTACATATTTATTTGTAGACTGAGCAAACCAACTGCGGTATAGCCTTCTTAGTCGTTGCAAAGTCCTTCTCCATCACTCATTTTCGACTCGAGTGTATGATAAATAGCCGGATAGCCTGGTTTCTCTTTAAAGTCGCTCGAGTTTTGTTCACTAAACTGGCCTGTGAGAACTGAGAAGCACTCCGCCTTCGGGATAAGCAGGTTGAAGCCGATGGCTGGCCTACTTGAAGTTTAGAGATGGGATGTGAAATGTTAAAGTACAACGAAAGACAATATTTAGATTGGCACCAAAAAACTTGATTTAATTCAGGCGTGAAGTTTTCACATATGTTTTTTGGTTTTTCAAGCTTATAACACCATTAACCCGTTTTATGTTTTCCTTTCAGGAGGCGGGACGTCCTCTTGATTGAGGTTTTCTCCGTGATGGTTTTGCTCGGGAAATCTTTTCCGACCCACAGTTTGGCATCTTTCCTGCCGAGCTGCACCTCGGCGTTGTCAAAATGTACACGACAGTTTAACTAGTTCCCGAGAAGATATGATCCTAGGGTCGGCCATATTGCCCAACCCAAGTCTCGGGGGGTACTGCATTGACGATTCAATGCAAACAATTTAAAAAGTACAAGACAGTTTTCATGGAGATTACGATCCTCAGGTTGGTCGGCCGCACTCAACCTGTGTCTGGAGGACTATGCACATTGTGTTTTTGTTCCTAAGTATGTTGCCGAGCTAGGAGTTGATCTTCAGGCTGATTTCGCGAATCGACCTGAGTCTCAGGGGCTACTGGGATCAGCGGTTTTGTTTTATCCTTCAGGCGCACCCCGGAGTTTAGGCCGACACGCACCATGAGGGCTACTGGTTATACATCTCGGCAGAGAATAAATTGCACCAATGAAAAAAAATCCACAAAAAATAAGCTCACGGCCGAGGTGGTGCACCATCTCGGAAACAGTCCATCATAAATCTCGGATGCAAGTGGTTGGCTCCATAGAAGGCATTTCTGGCATTAAGCTCCGCTGAACTCCTCCAACTTTTTCAATCCAAGGTGATCTATGACACCTCGGATGCATATATGCGTTGGAGCTCGGCTGCAAACATACACCTCGGATGCAGTCTGACGTTGGAGCACGGATGTAAGAGAGAACACCGTGACACGGGAAAAACTACAAACCATAGATGTGGCGTAAATGCAACAAGGCATTGATAAAGGCCGAGAACTTAAATTGGGTCCTCGGGTGCCCGACGTGTGAACTCTTCGGATGCACCTCTGCGATCCTCAAGATCAGAGATGGGAAGAATTTGTTGAACCAGCTTTCAAGACTGGTCGCCAAAGATGAAGAACAACTTGAAAGAAATGAGCAAGCGTTCCCAACTTGAAGACGGGTTAAGAGGGCTACTAACGGTGTCCTGGACTAGGGGGTACTCACCACATCGTCTCCCGACCAGGTGGGTCGGGCCGAGGACCCCCATGGCGGTTCACTAATGGGCCAGTTCGGGCAACCCATTAGTGATCAAGACAAGGACTCCTCTCCACTGACGTAGCCAACTAGCACTCTTTTTAACCTAGGCTTCCGGTACATTATATAGGCCGAGGCCAGGCTAGTCGATAGAGGATGACCATCCATACACCCATTCATACATTCATCATACCCCTAGGGTTTAGACTACGACTCACGATAGATCAACTTTGTACCTTGATACTTCCATAATATAAGCACGAGCATGACGTAGGGTTTTACCTTCATAGAGAGGGCCCGAACCTGGGTAAACTTCGTGTGTGTTCTTTCTTGTTACCCATCGATCCGATCTAACAGATCGGGACCCCTACCCGAGATCTATCAGTATTGACACCGGCATTGGTCACTTGGATCCATCCACTTTAATCTAACCTGTGTTACATTACTGCAAAAAAAGAAACTGCTTCGAACTACCAGGTAAAACAAATTGCTCAATAGTACTAGAGTAAATATAGTAGCTCCCAAATGAAGTTATAGAAATGCCAAACTCACAGTTCGAAGGTAGAGGAAGAATTTGCTTGGGAGTATCAGACCTATATCATAACTAGATAAAGAACACTTGGAAGTGCCAAAAACAAACAGTTATGCTCGGGGGTGCCAGAGATAAGAGAGATGGTTTCAAAGGAAACTTGACTCGAAGGAACAAAAGGATTGGTAGTTCTGACGATACACATAAATGGCTTTCCTCCTAGGGCTATTGTGGTAATTTCATCCAATAATGAACCATCCAGTTGGCTATAATCAAAATAAATATAGGGATATCAGGTGAGACAACTCTACAACCACCTTAAGAGTTGTAGAATACATATTTTGAAACATTTTATGGTCTATCACCAAATAACTCTGACTTCGACTGTGGTCCTTCCATGTGTCGCCGTGTGCTTTAATTTCCCCCGACATGTTATTCCTTCCCACCACCATGAGTTTTCTTTCTGACTGCCATGAATTTTCTTCCATGATGTTTTGGGACCAAGGGCATGTCCTTTGTTCGTCTTGAAAAAATTGGATTCTAGTTAGGCTGAATTTTAAAGAAGAAGAAAGAAAATCAAATTTTCGGTTGGGTGTGGTTTGTTGGATGGACCAGTAGGGTTGCTCTCATATTTAGTGTTCTTACCCACCGCGGTGAGTTTTCTTCCCAATCTTTGGGATTGAGAGTCTGTCTCTGGTTAAAAAAAATGGGCACTAAAGTGGTATTGGGTATTGTCAGTGCGGGTTTAGATTATTTGCTTCTTTTTATGGCCTCTTTGATTTAAAGGATTTTCATATGAATGGTGGAGGGTTATGATTTTTTTATGTTTGTTATTCGATCCATAGGACTGAATCATGCGGATTTTTTAATAAGAAACCCACAACACTCCCTAATCTAAAGAATCCTTTGTGCACGGGAGTGGTGGCGGACGGACCGGCGGGCCCGGAGTTCATGTCGGCGGAGGATGGAGGTGGAGACGGAGGGTCGGAGTCGAACGGACGGGCGCACTCGCTCACATCTGGCTGGTGCCGGAGCCAGGCCTCGGACCAGACAACTCTGGCAGATCGCTACGCTGACACTGTTGTTGGGGTTTGCTACTCCTTTCTTTTTACCTTTAAACAAAGGAGAAGGAATTACTGAGCTTTGACGGGCAAAGTAAACTAGCTAGCGTGAAGAATCAAAGACAGTAGCACGCAAGAGCATCTGAATCATCATCTTTAGAAAAAGCAAAAGCAGATGAGGGCATATATACCTTGCTTCATGCTTTGGCAAACACAGTAGAAAAGAGGCAAAAAAAGGGCCCAGCAGCAACCAGAGCATAGTATGGAGGCAACACGCAACGGATCGTGCGCTCTTCGGTTAGTTACACAGAGGAGGAGCCAACTTGCTGCTGCTGCTGCCTGAAGCTTCTGACTGAAAAGCTTCCTACTCCTGCATGCACTTGTGCTCTGGTCTTGGGGTGGATTGGCAACAGCCACAGTAGAAGATTTCAATGTAAACACTCGTGTTCTCGCGAGCTGCTGTTATAGGTCATCAAGGTACACGCTGTTAAATTGGTTTCGTTTATACCCTCCAGCTATGTTTCTGCCAAAAATCCCATGTGACTAAGCAGCACTTCCGGTTTAATTTATTAGCAGTGGCCAAGCACAGACAGATTCAACATGATTTTTTTTTTTTTTTTGCCAAAAATCAGTTGGAGATTCAACATGATGTAATTGTTATTGTGAACGCAGGTGGTTTGGTGAGTGATCTTCCGACCGATGGGTTAGACCGGTTGACTTTGATCCGAGTCCTCTTCGGTTGAGATTGATTAGTTAAATCTCCAACTGATTTTCTCCATTGGTCACTGGCAGAGGGATTCGTCATGAGTGGTCCCAGAGACTGGGTAATACTCTTCGTGCATACTTACATTCACAAATTAAAGTAGCACATGGTTGACTCTTTCATGGTTGTGTATGGCATACTTTTTTTTGTGTAATCCCGAACTGTGCATCATAAGGAGCCGCTAGAGCGCTATTTGTGGCTTTCTCACTGATAGCAAGGGGCATTTTCGGTGGTGTAACGGCTTTGACTACTATATACAACTAGCTAGCTAGCAAGAAGCGCTTGATTTGTGAATAGAAAATCTCTCTCTGCTAGAGGTGTATAAGAGGACTACTGATCTCATATCCCTTGGTTGATTTTGTTGTTTCTGGTTGCACTCGATATGGTCGTATATTGAAAAGAAATTAAATTGGTGATGCAAGTTAATTTGTCGGTCTCTCTAAGCCAACAAGTTTATCTCCTGCATGCGGGTCACCAAAGTTATTTTGTTTAAAGGCAATTGCAACACCACTAGGAAACATGACAGATCCACATGCAGACTGTACGTAAAAAGATTGAAACTCAGCAAACCATAGGCACCATTATCATGATAGCCGCCTATAGGTACACTGGATTCCGTAAACAATTAATTGTGGACTGGCCGTAAGTGGTAGATGTGATCCAAATGAGTGTTGTAATACCAATTCTGTTGAATTTGACCCAAGATCGTAAACACATGCTCACGCGAAACACAGCACGCTGGAAAATCTTTTGCCAAAGGCATGTCTGGTGCCTTTCTTTTCTTTCTATTTATTCCTCAAAGCTCACAACCTGGTACAAACTAGGGCCGCACTCATGTGCTTCTCTAAATATATACACACATACACACGTAGTGCCTAATCGACCAGGACATCCAGACTGAAACCACTCCTACTCAACTCAGCATCTAATCAAGATTATTCCAACAAATTTGCTTGTTCAGACAGGCGTCATTGGTATATGTTAAATTAGTGTTGCAGCTACCAAAGGCGTTCTCACTTATTGACATGTTTTATTTCAGACGCTCCATGCCCAAGATGTTGACGAAGCCACAGAAAAATTATTCTTTGTTATTCAACTCGAGTATAACTGGAGGGTCATATGTTTTGATGGTTGGAATGGATTTGGAGCATCCGCTGTTCTTAGATCAGTAGCTGCAGTGCTTCCATCTAGGAGAACCACTCCAAAACTATGGTTTGACAAAACTATCTTTGTAGATTGCTCAAAGTGGAAAAATAGAAGAGGAGTGCAGAGGGCAATTGCAGAGGAATTGCAAATTGACCACTCTGTAATGGCTATTCTAGATAAGCAAGATGAAGATGATGATTTTCGGGGCCATCATGAAAGCGAAAGGCATGAGATATATAGTGTTAGTCAAGTGATTTATCGGACCATGAGGGATATCAAATTTGTAATGATTTTTCTTAATGGGGGTGATGAGGAAATTGACTTAGGTCTCATGGGTATTCCTCTTGGAATATATGACAACAACAACAACAAGGTGATATGGACCTTCAACAGAAGCTGCCTGACCATGCATCACGACCATTCCGAGGTAGCAAAAAAACTAAGATATACTCAGGATTTCCTTCATTGTGATATCAGACGATTGACAAGCTCAGAGTTTCGTGAACTGCTACATCAACTAGCTGCTACCATGGTTGCTTGCAACCCGTGTATGCTCGGCATTGACCCAAAAATTATTGCAGATTGTTGTCTCTATGAGTTATTCCTGCACTATAATTTCCACAACTTTAGTAAACTTGGTTGGGTTTCTCATGCTTGCAACTATTGGATATG
Organism: Triticum aestivum; assembly: GCF_018294505.1. Classification (NCBI taxonomy): domain Eukaryota; kingdom Viridiplantae; phylum Streptophyta; class Magnoliopsida; order Poales; family Poaceae; genus Triticum; species Triticum aestivum. The sequence goes on along the minus strand of NW_025225708.1, from coordinate 26,046 downwards.
CAACGCAATCATACAAGGGGACAGAGCAAGGGATATCAGTAATGCATTGCATCGAGAGATAAATTGGAAGTGTGACGCTTCTCTGCTTGACCACCATGTTCTTAAAATGTTCATGAAACATTCGGAGTCTCCTTTTTTGGTAATTAAAGATGATGATGTCTATGAAGAAGGCCCATACAATTGGATTTCGGTCACGTCAAGAGATGCAGAAGTACATGGTATGAAGGCAATACCTGCAACGGCATCATCTTTCTTCTTGGCATTTGAAATATCCAAACACCCACCAGCTTTACCAGATGAATTTTTTGATCATTGCAGCAAGCTCGGTGTGCTGGTTCTCTACTGCTGTTCCTTCAGTTTTGCTTCACCTTCTTTCCTGGAGTGTCGTGGCCTAAGATTCCTTGGACTGGACCATTGTACAGATGACAAAACTATTGGAGGAGAGAATCATGCAGTTTGGTTATGTCTGTATAGCTTGTGGGTGTTGGACCTGCGTTACACCGATTGGAATGAAATCTTATCCAAGGAAATGTTAAATCTCATGAAAAGTATCAGAGAGTTAAATATAGAGGGAGTCAGGGGCTGGCAATACACCGCTGAGCTACAGGGGCGGTTACCTAACCTCCAGAGGCTCAGAATAATCAAACCAACATGTCAATGTGCGACCTCAGAGGATGTCGATAACTCCTTTACAGATAAGAAATGTATGGAAATACTGGACTTGACAGGCAATTGTCACATGAAAATTCTTCCACCAAGCCTATCAAAGGCATGTAGCCTCCGGTTGATTGTACTTGATGGTTGTAATGAACTGGAAAGCGTTGGTGGGCTTCCTCCTTCCCTCGAATCCTTTAGCTTTAATGGATATGGTGCAGCTTCTAAATGGACACAGGCTATTGAGCTACCTCTGGAACAATTTCGTCCATCCAGTACAATAGATAATAAGGATATCAGAGTATCCAAGATCTCTTTAGCAGGCTGCAAACAACTGGAGAATTTGTTCTTGTGTTGGCTACTAAACCTAGTGGAATTGGACCTCTCTGGAACATCAATCAAGATACTTGATTTCAAGACTATGGTGGTGCAAGTCCCAAGACTCAAGCGACTGTTTCTAATAGGATGCAAGCACCTTCGTGCAATAACCTTTTTGCACGAGAGTGTTCCTGACCTGGAGTTGCTGTGCGTAGACACGCGAGCTGGAATAGTGTGTCCTCTTCGGCCATCCATCAGTAAAAACAAACCCACCAGGTTGCAGGTGCATGGTGTTGTTGTAGATGCACGGCTTACTCACTCCTTGTGGAATCTGATCTTTAATTATAGACAAGGTGGTGTCCACTTTAATATCCACGTCACATCCTCACCTGTGTATGACGGGATTATTCAATTTGAAGCAACCAGCAAGGATATGATTGGCCCCAGTGATCAAGAGAGCCTGCAGCTTATTCCAACAGGCCGGTACAGTGATGTCGTTGGGATGGTTGGTGTTGCCCCAATGCAGGCCTTTCCACAGCCTCCGACTACAAAGTCTGATCGACATGTAGAGATTGCTGATGGGAGCTTCTACGTGGAGAGAGAACTTGACGTAGCACTAGGCGCCCTGATGGAAAAGCGTGCAGAATCCCTGCATGTGCATGATGTCTTGGTACGTGCTATTATTCCTGAATACAAATCGTGGGTGGAGCTTAGGTGGTGCTGCGTGGAGAGGTGCCCAAAAGTGGATACCGTCTTCCCTGGGAATTCATTCGAGTTTACTGCATTGGAGACCTTATGGGTGTCAGATCTCCTAATGGCCCGCAGGATTGTGAGTAAAGGTTCACGCTTTAACCGATACTAGTAGTTGGGGCGCCACCTGGTGGCGCCTCTTGAGGCGGGATTTTGCGCACTAATCAATCTAACGTATTAGTTAACGTCTATGTATGACATGATTCTTACTTCAGCGAGTAGACATGCAGTCCAAAAGAGCGATAGTTGCATGTTGGTTGTTAAAAATACAAGACATGGCAATAGAACTGCAGCACCAAGAGTATTGATTAAGCAGAGCAAGCATAGAAGTTCCATGCATGTGTATTTCTTTTGGTGATTCTACAGAGCATAAAATGCCATATTTAAAGAGTCGGAGAGCACATATATCCTTCGGCATAAAGTTCTTGTATTCTTGCAAGTTAGAGATATCATCAACCGGTTGATCTCATATTTCTGAAGTAAGGTTGAGGTGAAGAATGTCTTCCAGTCCATGAAAGAGGTGCCTCTACATACTTGCAAGGCGTAAACCCATCATTGAATTCTTCATGAGGAGGTCATTTCTGTGTTAGCATTTCCAGAAGAACAATGTCATAGTTACAGACATCGCCTTTGGTTGGGATTTCACCGTCCATGCCATACTCAGCAATAATGTTTTGAAACATAAATTCATCAGACAAAATATGAAACATGCTACCAGCTTTAAATACTTGTGCGGTGCGGACCCCTCAGTGCGTGCGCCTCCTGAGACTTCTGATTTCTGTGCTTTTCCCAGCAAGCTTGGGAGTTAAAATTTTCTTTACTACAAAACCTAATGGTGAAGGTATATGTGAATAAAATATTATGACAATTGAGTTAAAACTTCTGATTTCTTTGCCTATTATTTTAGTAAGCTTAAGAGTTAAATCTGCAATAATCTCACATCAACAATAGGGTATCTTACAGGTCATACAGTCACATAGTAATAGTATGTAAACAAAGATTGCTAGTCATGGTATGAGAACAAATTGTGAAGAAAAAATATGGACCACCAAAAGTCAAATTACCCGCACTTAACAAATTTGGCAAAATATTCTTTAAAGTCCTCCCTTAAAACTGTTTTCAACTATCAAATTTGACATGAACGGAAGCACACATTGTATATCAATCAAAACTTTGGATTTCTAAAGTCTGAAGTGCAGCAGTCATAACTGAAATCCTGATGAAAAATACATATAGCCGGATAGTACCTGCTATCTGGGTCTTCAGGTTCTTTCTTCACATCTTCAGGAAGTTTGGTAACTCTGACAGACAGCAAACAAGAGATATTGGATAGATGTTCATACATTTTGGCATTGAATCTTGCACGGAAACGAGAGTTGAGAGACACACACATACCTCAGCGCCAAGCATAGGAGCGTTCTCCTTACAACTGAGCTGGGAAATCTCAACACCTGAACGAGCAAAATGCAAAAGGCACGCTTAAAATTCAGTTTGGCTGAAGAAAGGAACCTCATGAGGGCATGACTTGGCTCTGTCAGAAGCAAGCTGCACGCAATCGCAAGAGATGACCATCAGTAGCGCACTTAAATCTGAATGAAGCTGCATCAAGAAATAAATGAGAAGCAATAGATAAAGTTCATCGACTCAAGAAGTTGTTTGTCCAAACAACCGCCTTAACAGAATAACAATGGTATCCCTCTAATAAAGTTCATCGACTCAAGAAGTTGTTTGTTCATACAACCACCTTTCCACCTTGCAAAGCCATCAATTTAAACCATCAGGCGGTATTACCACAAACTAAGTCTCGGCGTGCTGAAACAGTATGGATCACTTGCCAGCTAGTGTTCGTAAAGCAGAATGCTAATTTTGTATCCTTTGATCAATTCATGACGCAAAGTAGATAAGTTTTATATAATGATGCGTACCTCTGAATTATCCTTATCTTGACCTTTCTAACTACGCGCAAAAGAGCAGACACCCTGAAATAAAGTAACACAAATCAAACGAGCATCCCCTATTTCAGAAACTGAGGCAGTATGTAAAATTGTTGCAATATCACTCACCAGAACGACCGCAATCAGAACAATCTAATCTAAAATTGCTTAAACCATTATTTTCAAGGCATGAATGAGAAAAAAAGCGAAAGCCATTAAAAACTCACTTGAAAGAACAAATACTTGCAAACAGAGTTTGACAAATCATAGTTTCATAGTTTTACTAAGAGATATACAACATAGCATTAGTGCCAGTTAGTTGAACATTAGGAATAAATATGTAGATTCACTCACACAAATGGCAACCATGTATATTTTTTGTATTATCATCATTTCTATATTTTGATCAAGAACCATTTGACAAATCAGAGATTCACGTTTTACTTGTAAGATGGCTATGAAAAGAAGGATATTGTGAGCACCCGCACAGTATAAATCATGATATATATTTGTTCGTTTTTTACTAAGATATAACAACCATGTATTCAGTAACATGATTTACCTGAAAATCGTACTGAGTTACCATTCCTATGAGCCATTAGTTTGCTGAGAAATACTAAATGAACTGGGATGAATACATGGAAGGCATCAATCAGGAAGGGCAATGCTCAAACAGTGACATTCGCATTGGAGGGATGGATACATGGAAAATTACCTCGAGGAAAGAGGAAGATAGGGGACGCACTTATCTGGCACTTGAACTTTCTGGTTCGCAAGTCCAGGCTGCCGTCCGCCTCCGCTTCAGTCTAGCTTCTCTGATCGGTGACGCCGGACTGGCATCGCGCCGCCGAGGGTCCATCGTACACAGAAGACGACAACAACCAGATCCTTCGCACATCTCTGCATCATCCGGCCTCGAGGGCGCGCTGGAGAAAACAGACGTGAGGACCATGGGGATGGCCGGCAACTGGCTCGAGGACATCGAGGGCTCAGGAGAGGAGAGGTGGTGACGGCGACTGGCTCGAGGTCATGTGCGCTTCGCAGACCTTCTCCTCGCCCCAACCACCCCTCTGCAAACGGAAGGATTGGATTAGCACGCACGGATCAACAACGGGCACACACATGAAGTGGCGGCGGCGGGGAAGGAACATAAGATACCTGCGCGCAAGGAGACGAGGAGAGAAGTGGAGGCGCCGGCGCTAGGGTTTGGGCGTCGCGCACCCAAGTTGGGGCTCCACTGGCTGGGCGCGGACGTCCTCGTCCCATTCTCCATCTTCGGCCTCCCACGACAAGGCCGAATCATCCCGCCGCTTCCCGGCCGCACGACAGATAATGGATCGAAACCACCACCAGCACCTTCTCCTCTGTCGGCTCTGTACCACTGCCAGCGCTGCTCCTCCGTCTCAAACCACACGCACACACAGATAATGGAGGCGTTATCTAGGACGGTACATAGTCGAAGACCAAGCAACGAGTCAAGCACCCAATCGCGGCCGCGTTTTTCCTTCTCCACGTATCAATTCTGTAACACCCAATCGAGGCGTTATCTAGGACGGTAGAACAATTGCCCTGATGACGTGGCTATCGTGAGAAATGCCCCTTGATGCACACCTTATTGTTTTGGATGGTGAGATTGGATCCTTCCAAAATTTACAGCACCTTCAGCTGCGTTCATGCCCCACCCTCCAGTTTGTGCTCCCTCTCTGGGTCTCCTCCTTCCCCAGCTTGGAGACCCTCCACATCATCCACTGCGGCGACCTCAGCCATGTCTTCATACTGGACGAAAAGTACCCTAAAAAAATAACTACCCGCGGTGTACTATTCCCGAAGCTGACAACCATCCACCTGCATGACCTCCCGAAGCTGCAGAACATATGCGAGGTCAAGATGGTGGCCCCGATGCTCGAGAGCATCAAGATCAGGGGATGCTGGAGCCTGCGCCGGCTGCCATCCGTGGGTGCGCGTGGCAATGGCGAGAAGAAGCCAGCCGTCGAGATCGAGAAGGACGTGTGGGACGCCCTGGAGTGGGACGTCAGCCACCGCTCCGACCACTTCAAGGCGCCGGTCCACTCACGCTACTACAAGGAGAAGCTGCCCAGGGTGTCCGTCCTCAGGTACTAATTATACATGCAAATGACTTGTGAGTCCATTTGCCACTGCTCCTGATTGCATTCAGTTACTGACCATCTTGTTTCTCGATGTCTCTCATGTATGTCGCCTAGGTGAACTCTGCACTGTGGTGTTTCCTCAATCTGAATGTGGAGGTGATGGACGTTGCTGCTGTTGGATCATGCGTTTGGTTTGCTTTCTGTGCCTGCTTGGATTGGTATTAGCCTTATTAGGTGCGAGCTTATGGTGACTCTCACCGTTTATTATATTGTGGATTTCAAATAAGAGACGGACGGTGCGGGTGTGTGTGCGTGTGGTTTGAGATTGGAGCGGCTTTTTACTGTGGATGCCTGCGTGCATCCACCAGTCTCCATTTGTGTGTGTGTGGCTTTGATGAATGCTTGCTATGCGTGTGTACGTGTGGGGAATTGTAAGAGCTGCCTGTGTGTGCCTGCGTGCATCTACAAGGCTAGCTCGGCTGAACTGAACCAAGACACAGCTCGGCTGCTCGTGTGTTTTGTTTGCTATGTTTATGAAAAATAATAAAAAGTAACAGCTACGTGTTGGGACGCATCTGACCATTCCTCAACTGTGCGATTTTTGTGTTCTGAATGTATAGTCTGGAATTACTAGTGTTTTATTCCCTTGCTTTAGATAGAAGTTTGGCAGTGTTATTATACTACTGATGATGACATGGTCACAGTTTACCAATGCATTAACCAACTGTTAAAATCTAAAAAAACAGACTCTGAACCCTGCGAGTGCTATAAATTTCACAGAAACCTCTGGTAATCAGATTGCCAATGCCATAAACTCTGAAACTCATGTGAGGTTCCAATAGTTTGCTCGGCATATGATTTGAGTGTTTTCCATGCATATATGTATCTGAACAAAGAAACGGCTTGTTGGGTGTGTTACGCATCGACCCTTACTGAAGCAGCTGACCTGGTTTTCTGTACCTGCCACAAACGAACTTGGTCTCTGCGTGATTTGTTTGCTATGTTTTTGAGGAAACAAAAGAGATCAGCAGCTATACATGCATCCCAGCTGTTGTATTCTCACGTGTGTCTTTGAATCATCGCGTTTGAGCGCATCATGAAATCTGTTAACTGATTCATGTGTTCAGAAACTCTCAGCCTGAACTGATGTTTTTTTTTGTGAGAGTACTGATGTTTGTTTTCTGACACAGAGTACAGATTACCGATGCATACACCACATGTCTAAATCTACTCTACAGGCTCAGAATCCAGCAAGTGCTATTTCAGAAAGCTTCTGATTGCTAATGCTATTAATGTAACCGAGAGTGACACAGCAGGTATCTAGTGCCAAGAAAAAACAATTTAGTACCAATAAGCAACAATTTGCTAGCAACAGATCACTCTGAAGTCTGAACTCTGAACATATGCCATGTTCTAACAGTTTGCTGCAGGGGTGTTTTGCTCGGTGTACGTCCAGATGGTTATCGAGGAAATAACAACAGCTTACTCCTTTTTTTCCGCTGGATTTAAAGTGTCCAGAAGTAGTGGATTCTTGAAGCTTCATTAATACCCTTTGGAATTGTTGGATGAATTAGAAGTTGCTTTCATACTTCAGAACTACTCCCTCCGTTCGGAATTACTTGTCTCGGAAATGGATGTATTTTGAATTAAAACACGTCTAGATACGTCCATTTCTGCGACAAGTAATTCCGAACGGAGGGAGTAATAATGAGTATGTTCAGATGTTCAGCAATACCCAGACTGAATTTTATTATAGGCCAACTTCAAGCTTTGATTGTAAATCTCTTCTTCAATGATTCTGAATAGTTAGAAAATCAAAATCGGAAGAAAATGCTTTTTAATAATAGTATAATGTTTAAAAATTGCTGTTCAAAGATTGAACTTGAACAGTCAAATACATGTTCAAAATTTTAGAGTGACGGGGTTCTGCTCAACTTAGGAAGTTATGGGACAGGGACACTTGGACAGTCAAAGTAGACATTGCTGTACACAAGTTATCTCTAGCAGCACAAAACACCATGGAAATCGGTAGTGCTGGAAAAGCAAAAAAAATCAAGCTTGTAAGAGCAGCTGCATCTCAATCATCTTTGCAAAAGAAAAAGGAAAAGAAAAAGAAAAAAAAACATATGTTGCTTCATGCTTTGGCAAAGAGAAAGTAAGCCAGAAGAAAAAGCAACCCAGGCAGTATGGAGGAGGTATAAAGAAACGCATTTTGCACCCTTTAGTTGCAAGCAGACAAGAGAGGAGGAGCCAATTTGCTTTGTTTCACGGTCTTTGAATCATCGGTTGAGCTGATCATGAAATCTGTTAACCGATTCATGTGTTCAGAAACTCTCAACCTGAACTGATGTTTGTTTTCTGATACAGATTACAGATTACCGATGCATACACCACATGTCTAAATCTACAGGCTCAGAATCCAGCAAGTGCTATTTCAGAAAGCTTCTGATTGCTAATGCTATTAATGTAATTTAGTGCCAAGAAAAAACAATTTAGTACTAATAAGGCAACAATTTGCTAGCAAGAGATCAGTCTGAACTCTGAACATATGCCATGTTCTAACAGTGTTTTGCTCAGTGTATGAGCGTTGTTGGCATCACGCCCTCCACGGATGTATTTCACGACATGCTTGAACTGAAACTTACCGAGCTTATATGTTTAATGGTAAGCTAATTCCGCTGTTAATATGAATGAATATATTCATATTTCTCAATGTGGCAGGGTATAAGGATGTTCATGCGCACGGTGTCAAGACGTGTCTTTGAGGAGCTCAAGAGATCATGACTTTTGGTGCGTAGCCCATGTACATTCATCACTGTTCTGTTAGATAAATATGAATGTAGATGGTTATCGAGGAAATAACAGTAACTTCCTCCTTATTTTTTGCGGCTGGATTTGAGGTGTCCAGAAATAGTGGATTCTCGAAGCTTGTATTGATACTCTTTGGAATTGTTGGGTGACTTAAAAATAACCTTTGCTTTCATACTACAGAACTAATAATTCAGCAAAACCCTGACTGAATTTTATTATAGGGCAAAGTTCAAGCTCTGATTGTAAATCTCTTCTTCTTTCATGCTTCTGAATAAGTTACAAAATCAAAATTAGAAGAAAATAATTTTTAATAATAATAATGATGTTTTAATATTGCTGTTCAAAGATAGAACTTGGACAGTCAAAATACGAGTTGAAAATTTTAGACTGACGGAGCACTGCTCAACGTAGGAAGTTAGGGGACAGAGAGACTTGGACAGTCAAAGTAGACATTTCTGGTAGCACAAAACACCATGGAAATCTGTAGTGTTGCTGACGGAAACCCTTTTTCGTAAAGTAGACATTGCTGTACACAAGTTATCTCTAGTAGCACAAAACACCATGGAAATCTGTAGTGCTGGAAAAGGAAAAAAAATCAAGCTTGTAAGAGCAGCTGCATCTCAATCATCTTTGGAAAAGAAAAAGAAAAAGAAAAAATATATGTCGCTTCATGCTTTGGCAAAGAGAAAGGAAGCCAGATGAAAAAGCAGCCATGACAGTATGGAGGAGGTATGAAGCAACACATTTTGCACTCTTTAGTTGCAAGCAGAAGAGAGGAGGACCCAACATGCTTTTGAGGGCATTAGCAGTTTGACTTTGACAACAGAGGAAGCAGATCGGAGTGGCTCAAAATTTCCAATCCATGTCTCTGATATCTCGAGCTTCTGTTTTGTTGTTTGTTCTTGAGGTAGGCATGTACTAGCCAGCCACTAACACACAATTGCATTTGCTGGCTTGCTTTTTTCGTGCTCTCTAAATTATTCTTCCACAAGAAAGTTTGCGTATATATGTAGTTTAGTAGTAACATGTTGTCCTGGTTACTGTGTTTGTAGGCGGTGCCGAGGTCTTAAACCGATGGGTTAAATTGATCAAACTTGCAGCTGATTATCTCTCATGGTCTTTGGCGGAGGAATCTATCTTGCGATTCCTGATTCGCAAGTAGCTCTTGTCATCATTTGAAGATTTATTAACTATCGCAGCTGCATTTGTCTCTTGGTCTTGGACATACGAATTGATCCTTGGTCTTTGACAGATCATGAGTTATGTTCGACACGAGGTAAACACTCTTGTTTATTTTACGTTCACAAAGTAGCACGTGCATGGTTTTCCTTTATCAGGGAGTAACTCTACTTAACCTTCCATGCATAGTTTTGTAATTGCATAGCATTTTTCTTGCATCGACCCGAAATCATGAAAGGCTGATAGCTAGCTAGAGCGCTGCATATATATGGTTTTGTCAATTATTGGTCTGCACAGTTTTCCATTAAGAGGCATTAGATCGGAAAAAAAGAACTACAAACATCATGTAATATGTAAAACATTAACCGTCATACTAGATTCTCACTGGGTAGGGTCTTGGAACAAATTTAATTAATTTTTCTGCTGGAATGCATGCAGGACGTAATGTGACGTTTTTTTTAACTGAGTTTTGTTGCTTCTAGTTGCACAAGATTGTATATTGAAAAAGGAAGGGAACTGTGATCCAAGTTTCTGTTCTCTCGAGCTTCCCCAGTGTGATGTCTGTCGATGTACGCACGTACTAGCTACTAGCACAGTTACATTTTATGGCTAGTTTCTCCTTGCACTCTGAATTATTCTACCAGAGGAAAGTTTGTGCATCTATATACTTGAGTACTGCTACTGGTTAACAATGGCAAAGCACAAAATTAACATGATGTGCTTGTTGTTATGTTTGTAGGTGGTGCCAAGATCTTGAACCGATTGGTTAGGTCGACCGTATTTGCAGCTGATTTTCTCTCTTGCTCTTCCATGGAGAACTGTTGAAGATTGCTACAGTTTGCTGCTACTATGTCTCTTTCGTGGTCTTGGATGTAGGAATTCATCGTGAGCAGTACTTATCTCCGTTGATGATTGACTAAATTTGCTGCTGGTTTTGTCGTTTGGTCTTCACCGGACGAATTCATCATGGGTAGCGATCATCGGTACATGGTAATACTCTTGTGCATTTTGCGTTCCCAAAGTAGCATGCATATGATGCATCTTTTTCTTTTAACTGGGAGCTAGTAAATCTCTTGAACCTTTCATGGTTGCGTCTACCATTGTTCTTACATCGAACCCGAATCATGCACAACTAATATAGCTAGCTAGAGGGCTGAATATGGTTTTCTCAAAATTGGATGCCAAAGTAAGTTGTGGAGTGTCCTTGGCAATTTGGCATCCCCACCTGAAGAAAATTTTGGGTTTGACAGCGTACAATACTTTGGGTTCTGCATAATTTCAAAGGCGATATATATTGGGCAAACTCTCCGTTCATTCTTTAAAGGCAATGCAACCACTAGAAGGAAACATGCCAGATCCAGCAAGCTCTCATGAACCCAGAGCCTTTTGCAGCCTAATGTACTACTCCCTCCGTCCCATAACGAAAGACGCTTTTTGACACTAGTGTAGTGTCAAAAAAGGTCTTACATTATGGGACCGAGGGAGTACTATATATCTAACACGCTTAGCACACAAGCAGAAGTTGTGGGAGTGTGCATAAGCAGTAGTTTGGAAGTCAGCGTACACCGTGAGATGGCTTTGGCATGTGATCCCAACAATATACAGGTAGCTAGCTAGAAGCGTCTGGTCAAGCTGGGGAACGCTTGGTATTACATTGACTTCACTCAGAATTTTAAATAGCAGCCATACAAAATATCACTCTGCCTAGAGGCGTATGCCAACCGCCACTTCCCCTCTTCCCCGCTCACCGCACGACTACCTCCACGCCTCCTGCTGCACACCCGCCGCCCCGCTACCAGACCCGGCCTCTCCACCACCCCACCGCTGCTTTCGCCACAACTCCCCTCCCCCCGCCTCCAAATTGGCAGCTTTTTCGCCGCCCGATTCAAGCCCCTCCATCACCACACCACGGCCCAATTCAAGACCTACCGTCGCCCGGCCGGCCTCCAACCGCCGCCTCTTGTCTCGACACTCATCCGCCGCCTCGTTCGTCGCCACCATGCCGCCGAAGAAGCTCTCAAAGAGCAAGACCGGCTTCTTCGGGGTGTGGGTGAAGCCTTCCGGGAACAAAGGTGTCGAGTTTCAATGTGACGGCTATCGCTACTCTGGCAGATGCGGAGTTCATCGGGCCGAAGAATATCAAGATTCGGCAGATGGACGAGAAGAAGAAAAAGAAGCTGGCGATTGTCGTTGCTCCCGGCAATAACGACAATGCGGGGATGGAGACATTCACGGGGTGTCGAGGACGAGCGCGAGTTCTTCTAGAATCGTGAGGCCGATCAGAAGAACAAGGCAATGAAGAAGGAGGAGGTGGCCAGCCCTTCGACGATGATCCTCGTCAAGTCTAACTCGCCGGACCGGCCTGACTTGGCGGAGTAGGACGACGAGTGCGATGACCCCAACAAGGAGGAGTTCTGGGAGCAGTTCACGACGGCGACAAGAAGAATCGGAGTAGTACTAGTTTCATGAATGTAGTAATTTGAACTATGTTTAATTATTATGTTTAAGAACTCGGCAAAAAAAGAACATTGTAGAATCATACTTTTGTAACTCCAAAAATTCAGAAAAAATATACACTAGAGATTGTAATTCAGTATTGTGTAAAATTTCAACATTTGATCACGTTCCAGTACGGAGATTCAATTACTGGTCGCACCCCAAGGGTTTAACCTAATAAGCAAGCAATTAGAAACACCCCAAGGGTTTAACCTCACAGAAAGTAAAAGAAAATATACAAACACAATTAGTACAATAACAATAATCATGTTGACGGACTGAAAAAGAATAATAACTATTGTGTTGTCTCCCAGTAAGCTCTTTTTTATCGCCATTAAGATAGTCATGAGATTTTAAAGATGCTCACATGAAAGACAAGAATTGAAGCACAAGAGAGAATCAATAAGAAAATAACAAAATAATTAACTCTAACCCACTTCCTATGCATAGGCACTTTATAAGAAAACAAGTTATCAATGCAAGCAATATCTAGTATATGCAAGGAAGAAGAATGAGGCATTAACAATTCTAGCACATAGAGAGGTAGTTGAGTAGCATGTAAATTTCTATAACCATATTTGCCTATCTCAAAATAGTTACATGTAGGATCATAATCAAATTCAACAATTCATAGCTATCTATAAAATATTGAGTCAATTACACCGGTGGTGCTAGAACTTAACGCAAACTGTCACTTTGGTACTAGAAGTTGTGGCATACATAAAAGTGGTGCAAAAACTTGGCTTTGACGTGCAAATACAGTGCTTATCTTATTTGCATACGGAACTGCGCTGACTAGGCGCGTGGGCCCCACTGTCAGCCACTGGACCAGGAGAAATGGGTGTGTGACTTGTTTTGCCCGGATATTGCTCCCAGGTGTCCCTCTGGGCTGACCTAACACAACCGTGTGGAGAGGACCACTGGTCAAAACCCGTCCGTGGGAAGTCAAAGGGCTAGATCTCATGGTCAACCGCTCCAGGGTTACGCGGGACGGGAGCCCTAGGGGTAGCAATGCCACCGGTGCGTCGTACCGGGCCCTCATACATGTGGGGTGGTGTTGTGGCATGTCTGAAGAGGCGGCACGTGTCTCCGGTGTGTGGCCCACTCACAGACGGCGCCGCTGCCGGCACCTGGTGGGGGGAACGGACGTGTCGGGTCTACATGAAGGGGATGTAGCTGTGGGTTTGGCCCGGATG